>NC_056729.1:155125125-155257625 GCF_019279795.1 Protopterus annectens | reverse complement strand
CATTACTAAACTCCTTAGAGACATATGAGAATTTACATATTACAGTAATTAATTATATAACGCAGTGGCTTTTTCTATACATATTCCAGACTTACCTTGTTAATACTGCATATATAAGATGTATCCTTGAGCGGTTATCTTTTACTGGTTCTAACAGAATACAACCTTTACATGGTTAAGTAAAGGTTGTGCAGTTTTCCAGGCATCAGCTTTAATATCTGTATGTGCTTAGGAACTTACACTTTCATTTAGGCAGTCAGTGTGTGTGCTGCCTTTTACTTCTTATCCAGAGCCATGGCATATTGTGCACACCTACATCTGCTGGCAGTATCTGTATCTAGTAGATCTCCCTCAGACTCTTCATCTGAATCTGCTAGAGCTGCTGGCCCTGCCTCTGGTACTGGGAACTAAAGACACCCTTAGCAAACCTTGTGCACAGCTCACAGGTGTGCCATATATGTTAGTCATGAAAACTGTCAGGCTTACCTACACAGACATTGTAGATGATACTTTGGACATTATAGACAACCTGACAGTTTACAGAGTGTTATTCTTTCCTGTTAATGTACTGCCCTCTCTATTCAGTGAATGGAGCTTTTATTTCTATTTGTGTGCAATCCTATGACCCCCAAAACATCAGGCAAGTGTGTTATTGCATACAATTCCAGCATGCTCCTTTCTGTCTCCTCTTGGGTGTGTGAAAACAGATATGCTCCCTTCAATGCTATCGAACTGCATTTAGAAATTGATGTAATATTCTAGATGCTGAGGCCTGTGACACCCCTAATATATCCCCTGTTGGTCTCTGGAAAGTACTTGCAGCTATTGTATGTAAATCTACACATACCACTGTTTCCATTGAGATGGGTTCTCCATGATTTCCCAGGGTCTGAGGAGAGGGCAGTAGAGGTTGCATATTTCCCTATTATTCCCCTGTAAATCCAGTATTGCTCTACAATTACTGTGTCATGCAGACAATATTAAGTCAAATGGGGTCTAAACACTCTTCTTCTTCTTCTTGGCTGAGGTCTGTCAGCAGTAGCAGCTGCACCTTAAATTAAGGTCCATTGCACAGGCAGGTTAATGATGACAGCAGCAACCCTTACCATTTTTTCTAAGTGTAATCATGGCTGTAATCCATGTAATCCAAAGAGTTTTATATTTCAGGGAAAATGGCCACACTGATTGTACACAATTGCTTTATTGAGTTCTGAATTGCTTCACCATGTCAGATTGGTTAATTAGCATGTAATTGTATTATTTATGGTTTCATTAGCATATTCTGCACTTTAACCTTATTTTGAGGCTCTGCACTAAGTGTAGAGCTGTTTAATGAATACCAAATAGCCCACTGTCCTTTGCATGTCGCACCACATCCACAATAGCTGGATTGAGTGTTGCCCTTCATGAATATGACTCATTCTTTTTTATTTTGTGTTATTGTTATTTTTGCAGTTTATATTTCAAAGAAAAAAAAAACAAGAAAAATAATCAACTGCCTAAACATAGTGAACATTAACTTTTGAAACAGATTAAGAGAGTAGGCATGTTTATTAAAAGATGATGTTCAGTCCTTCTCGGCAGTGGTTTCTGTTTCTTCTTCCTTTTTTCATGCAATAAGCCATAATTAGTAAAGCAACATTTAATAATTTTTATTAGTCTGAAGGTTTAGTACTTTTATGCATTCATCCATTTTAACTGTTTTCTGTATAGAGTATAACTTTTTTTAACTATGTGGTATTTCCAAATAAAATCTTCTGGGCAGTCATTTTTAAAGTCCTTTCTGTAAAATATTGTTTGCCATTGGGTATTTCCATGTGTAAATATAATTTTGTAGATTTATTATTATTATTATTAGTGCAAATTACATTTTGCATCAGAGTTGCACAACTTCAGTGTTATAGTTCAATTGATAGCAGTCCACAGGTTGTGGTCCAGATTTTATAAACTTTGTAGAACTCATCCTAATCGACTGAGTTCTGCACAAAATTTGTTGCTAACCAAGTAATATGCAAATATGGTCCAGTCTACAGAGAATACCTCAGTTTAAGGCAGACATACCCAGTGACATCAGCACAACCACAATTGATCATATCAAATACATATTGTAGGAAAACAAATTTATAATCTAATATATGAATGTGCATTACCGATGCACATCAAAATAAGGTACACAAGCCCAATGGAACTTTCAGTAAAACGTGGAAACTACTAAATGAAGATGAATATGCATCAGCCATTATGTCTGAAAAGTGGCAGATATCCACACATAGTTAGGGATATCATCATAAAACATAGACAGAAGTATATAAATACACCCATCACAATGTATGGAACCCAATATATTCCGTGAAATTTCTAATAAAAAAATGAATTAAGGCAAAGGGTAGTTATGGCCATATCGCCATGGCTAACAGCAGCTAGCAATGGATGTAGGACACATGTGAGGAGCACAAGTAATGTACATATGCAAGGAAATTGGGTGATAGAAAATCCAATGTAGGGTGAGGGTAAAGAAGAGGGGCACACAAGAGGTATAATGAAAAGTCAGAGGGAGAGTCAGAGGGGCATGGACATTTTTTTTTGGTATGAATAGGCCCCTTTTTTGTTTTTTGGAGAACAGAAGGAATAGCAATGACACAGAAAGAGGAGGTGTGCAAAAGCGCAGGTATAAGCGTGTAACAAATATCACAGAATATGATTGACAAAGGCTGGAAATTCACACAAAGAACAGGTAAGGTACATAGCAAGTAAATATATAGACTATGCAACACAGGTAAAGGAAAAATGACAGCGAGGGAAGGAATGCAAACCAACTATGGTCTAATGCAAAAGACATATGTACCAATGTAGAAGTCATTCCTGAGATGTTGTAAACTGTGTGTCAGTCATACCAGAAAAATGGGGAGTGCAGTCATTGCAGTACACAATGGATATCAAGTACAATCATCCAGTAGGCTGTCAGCAATGTAAGTGTAAGCAAAGAAACAGCAAGAATGATCACATCCAGTCCAGGAAATGTAGGAGCATACTAGAATCTCCAACCCTGCATGCAAAAAGTCAGAGAACTAAGTGCAGTGCCAAACAGTAGTACTACAGCAAAAGATTAATGTGACTGTGTAGTAAACAAATAAGTATACACACCACAAATACAGATGAAATGGTATCCACATTTCAGAGATACATCCCACACCAGAGGCAACACTTATGAGTCTTCAGGTATACAAAGTACATATGAAAAGCGTAACCATTTGAAATTTTGGGACCCGCTAGAGCGAGTCCCAAAACAAAGAGACTGAATAACTGAAAGAAGACTTACATGTACCAAGTCCAAGATGCCATTTTGCAGAATGTTCCCTTTTCTCCAAGTTATGGTGATCTAGGAGCTGGTATACATCTATATCTATATCTATATCTATATCTATATCTATATCTATATCTATATCTATCTAAAGCCATCTCTCTCTCTCTCTCTCTATATATATATATATATATATATATATATATATATATGTATGTATGTATATATATATATATATAAAGGTTCAGGGAGCATAGTTTAAAGGAGAAGAGTGATTTTTGAGATTCACTCTTCTCTAGGTTTTTGGTCTTTTATTTATTTATTTTTTTGTGTGTGTGGCTTCTTGGCACTCAGCATTTTGAGTGCCAATATTTCAGTAGGGAGTCTGTGTGACATGCAACAACATTACATAAGCCAAAGAGAAAGTAGGTACATCCCACTTACCCACATCAGTGGCATGGAAGATGAAGCAAATGGTGATACATATATGATTAATGAAAGCTAAGGAATGTAAGCCTGTGCATCAGCAGAAAGCATACTAATGGCTAGGTAATGCACAACAGACAAATACAACATAATCACTGATGGAATCTACTCAATTGTCAGCACCTTGTGTGCATATGCCTTGCATGTGTATGACACCCCTCATGGTGGCACAAGGTCATATTGCACCAGAACACCTACATGAAAACAATGATGCATTACAGGAAAGCAAAAATATGTATATAAATATGCCAGGTATTTGTGAAGCATGTAGTCCAAAATTTTAAAAGGGAAGGGAGATGAAAAACATAGACCCACATCAGTGAGGAAATGCCTGCAACAGATAGTAGGCACAGAATAAAGCAGGACAACCATAGCTAAGATAACATAGTGCACATGCTTTTGTCCACATGAGATGGACCGGAAGACCCCAGAAGGTGCAATGAAGCAAATGACCAAAGTCGGATACATGTGCATACATTGGAATGGCTATAAAAATGTCTATGTACAAATGACAAAACAACTAAGTAATGTGGAACAGTTAAACAGCATATTATATAAGTACACAACAAAAGTAGTTTTGAATAGCACGTACACATATGTGTTACCATGCAAACATAATACAACAGGTGGAACAATCTCCATATTTGATATAAATATCAGAGGGGAAGCCTGTGAGCACAAGAACAGTATAACAAAATGGAATATGTACAAGAACAGCATAACAAAATGGAACATGTGCACATAACCACTTACATAATACAAGGGTGGTTATTTGTCAGTCATATTATAGGCATAAGCATGTAAATCCATGTAAATCAGTGCATATGTACTACAAATACTTATCTAAACAATCCTGTATTCGTTTGTGACTGATGCTGCAGTAGCTTGGGAAGAGAAGTTTTTATTTGAATTTATATTTTATTTTTACACATTGTTTTTCAGTGTTTGTAGGAAAGAAGGGATAGCTTGTAGACAAGAATATTTATTTTGATTTATATTTTGTTGTTTTACCTTTAATTTTCACTGTTTGCTGTTAGAAGGGAACAGGTTTTAGCCAGGCAAACTCTAGCCATCCCAAGGGCCTCATCAGCTATAAATTCACACAGTCTGCAGAGGACAATCCAGAGCTTATCTAAAAAGTCCTGCCTTGGTTTGTGATTTATTGATCTGTACTATCAAAAAGAGGAGCATCTGCAAGAGATATTAAGCAGAAGCCACTGCTTATCAAGGAATTCCAGCTTTTTGTGATTTTTCACAACTTGTACGGTCAAAGTAACAACTTTACTGTACTTAATTTAATATTGAATTGTATATTGTTTGTGTGACTTTTCTCTTAGAAGTTGATTTAAGTTCTCTTTGAATTCTGTAGTAACAGATTTGATTATTCATTTCTTTTAAAATTTGTTATTCATTTGTAGCTGAATATAGTAGTGTGTACAGTGTACTTAATGCTATGTATATATTTAAAGGCAATACCTGATAACACTGGTATTCTATGTTACTCATGTCAAAAGTTGGATGATTTGCTTACCAGCTTACCATTACTAGTAGTAAATCTAGACTTACTTATGACGATTGCACTTATGCAATTGGCACAGCTTGGAGAACTGTTGCTACATGTATTAATGACTGGTCTGGTGAGATAAATAATGTTAGGCAAAGGGCAAATGGAACACATTTAGGAAAGGAAGTGCCAATTGTCTGTAAAGATCACTAAACCCCTGTGAGACAAGATAATGCCACTGACAACTTTGGAGCGCTGGATACAAGCAATCTGTGGATTCAGAGCATATAGAAGGAAATAAAAAAGAAAGAAAGGAAGATGTTTACACCAAATAATAAAGAAGAAAAAGAAACTGAACCATGTCTGTAAAGCAAACAGAATACATACTAAAAGATACACTGCTTTCTTATGTAACACATAGGTTACAGGAAATTATAATATTTTTCTATCAGAAATCCTTCAGTGTACAGAAAAAGGCATCATTTTTCCAAAAGAGAAGGTAGAAAAAAGAGGCAGGGGGCAGGTGAAAAGGAAGAAATCAAAACTGAACCTGGAAGGATAGAAGAACATTGCTGTAAGAAAAAAAGAGGAGAAAGACAAAGTTGACAACATGGCTCAAGCTGTGATTGCACAAAGACAGCTGGATGAGAACTGTATGCCTATGAATTACATAAACAATGAAAACAGTGGGATCAATAAGACTAATGGTGATGAGGTTCATTCTCTGTAATAACTGATAGAGCAGATATTATAAGTTGAAGATTCTTTGCATCTAGCCAGAAAACATATTATTGTAATTGGGGGATCAGTTATTAGAGGAACTTGATACTTACATTTGCAGAGAAGATAATCTACTTCAATAGTGTTATGCTTGTCTGGAGTAAAAATAGAGGATGTGAGGCAGGCCTTAGAATACTTTAGTGTAAGGAAGTATGGATCTGTTTTTATACATGCCAGTACAAATGTTCTCAGCCCCAAGGACTCTTTGACTGCTAGTAGGGAGCTTACAGGCATCTTAGGTAGCATAGCTTGTAGAGGTGTTAGGCCATGTTTTTCACAAATCATATATAGAAAGGATAGTCAGGTCACAGTGAATGAAAAGATTTTGGGGTAAATACCTACATGAAAAAATGTCCTGTATTAAAAATAGAAATGTGTAGAGCATCTCTATGTAATTCTGGGCACATGTGTTCAGATAGGATGTCATGCCCTGGTGAAGATCAGGGAAGAGAATTACTGCATCAGATATTTTACTATATTTGAAAAACAAAAGGCAGGATTTTTGCCAGGTCAAAAATTTAACTGTTCACAGTAGCAACATATGATGCATCTGTCATAGCTGTTAATGTTAGGAGCATTAATAAGTAAGTTTTTATAGGAAAATTTGCTGTTGTTTCCACAGGATTGATGTTGTTATTGTTTGTAAAACATGGTTAAAGAACAATGACTGGAAACCAGTTCTGTCAGGGTATAAATGTTATTACAGTAACAGACATTCTAACAAAAAATTCAAGTAGAGGTGTTATGACATGGATTTAAGATAGTTAGGAGACCTATGATTATTACATGCTCAGTAATAACACCAATACTATAGATTGTGTAACTGTAACAATAAAGACAACCCTGAAACACACAACGATTGTTGGAGTGTATAGACTACCAAAGTCAAGTGTTGATGACCTAGAATAATTCATACATTTCTTCCACAGACACAGGAGGGAAGAATAATAGTGGCTGGTAACTTACATTTACCAGAAACAGAATTGAATAATATTGATTCAATAATATTAATAAGGAAATTATTCACAACCTATGCACAGGAACAGCAATTGCTTCAGATTGTAAAAAGAAAACTACCAGTGAATAGAACATACTAGACATTGTTTGTAGTCTTAAAGAAATTACTGTTACTTAATGTTGGTTCTACCACCATTGATGTGCAGAAATCATGGAGCTGCAAAAGTTAATTTGTTGCTAGATAATTCTGTCAAATCGAAATTTAAACGAGAGCACAGGAAATTGAATGTCCACTTTTATTAAGCATCTGTTGGGTTGTTTGATTCTGATAACTTGTTTCTCTAGAGGCTCCTTTAGCTGTTTAAAACTTTCATTTAAAGGCTCATTGCTGCGTTTCTGCTGTGAGAAACATTTCTGCAGTTTGTTTCTAAGTAGTGTGGATATTTGTAGCATTGTCCATATTCAGGCTTGTGTTTGGGCGTAGTGTTTGTGGAGGCTGTGTGTCTGAGCACATATTCAGGGACATCTTGGTTTAGCCAAAGCCATCAGGCATTTCAGTGAGAGAGAGAATTGTTTAAGGTCACTGGCTGACTGAGGTCACCTGGACTACAGCTTAGACTAAGCACCTCATTGGTTCTTTTGAGCTTTTTTTTCTTAAAAGTTGTCTCAGGTTTCAACTTTCTGTTACCTAAGAAGTTAAGTTGTGAGTCTTTCTGCCATTTTACACTGAGCTAATCGAAGGAAGGACACTGAGCAAACTCGGATCTATAATATATAACATTAAGTATCCTGTTTTTTTGCTTATTTTTTCGAGTTATTTATAGCACTTGTCTACCTCCCTATTGGTATGCTGTTCTTATAGTTGGTGGTTTTGCATTTGCCCGCTCCTACTGTAAATTTGATCTGGGACCCTCCTCCCAGTCTAGTGTCATTACTTCATTCTACCTAATACATGGAGAACATTTGAGAAGGCCAATCAGCTTAGTTTCTGCTCCTTTCTCTATTTCCACTTAAAAGAAATAAATAAATACATTTCTAAGCTTGTTTCCTGCCTTTCCTGTGGATAGTCCAGTCTGGATACAGATTTGCTGTGTCCAGGACTATTTGTGGGCTTCTAAGCCCCCAAGCCTTTCTGTGTTGGAGGGAAGCCTTCTAGCTTAATTTTGTTTCTTAGAACTAGCCAGTGTTTTTTGTTTCAGCACTCACGTCTGTTTCTTTCAGGTCAGCACTTGTTCAGAACTTATTGTAAGCGCTAAATAAGCTACAAATTACTACAGCACTCAACTTTCCTCACTGTCTAGAGGAATACAGTTTCTAGTACTTGACAAATAAGCACCTATCCAGGCATGTCTAAAGGTCAGCTCCCAGTGTTTTCTCCTGTCTACCTGATGAATCTGGGCATCTTGGGGCAATGCAGTAAATGCAACATGTACACAGACAACCCTCTCCTCCTACCACCCAACACTACAACCTGTGAGAGATGCACTTATATAGCCATACTGGAAGCAAAACTCTCTTCACCTAAGACTGGACTAGACAGTCAAGAGGAGAAGGTAAACACTTGCACCACACCACACTCAGCACATAGTTCCTCAAAACTTACACCACCAAAACACACACATAGAAACACACAACACACACCTACATTCGTGGAGGGTCTCTCAGTAAAAGCCTGCCGAAGCAACAGGGACCTACAAAGCAGAAACACAAGCAACCTCCACCCCCCCAACATAACCCAAATGACACATAGCCCACAAACTCAGTGTGCCACTCAACCACAGCCCATAAGGCATAACAACGTACCCAACACTCTAGTCATAGGTGACTCTATAGTCAGGCACACTGATGTTCCACTCACCAGGCTAAACAAGGAGAAAGCTACTGTCAGCTGCCTGTCAGGTGCCAGGATCCACCACATAATGCATGCACTAAAGTCACTCTACAACAAGTACAAATATGACTCTATCATTGTCTATGTTGGTGTGAATGACCTGAGACATACCTCCCTGGACTTCATGAAAAGGGACATGGAGGAGCTGTTTGATCTTGCAGACCAGGCAGGTATGACCCTAGCCCTGAGTAGCATCCTGCCATCACCCAGAATGATACCACAGTACAAGGACAAAATGATTGACTTCAACAATTGGCTAAGCTTCTGGTGTCATTCTAAGGGGATCTGGTATCTGTCTGCCTGGGATGACATGATCGACAAACCACGATGCTTTGCCAGAGATGGCCTGCACCTGTCACCCCTGGGATTCCAGATACTGGCTAAGGCTCTAGCCACCCCTATAGTGCCTTTTTTTAGGCAAGGTTCAAATGACAAATTCACCACCTTAACAGGTATAAGCAAAAAGAATCTGAGTGTACTGCTACTCAATGCTAGAAGTCAAACCTCAAAATGCACTCACTTGAGGCACTCCTTAAAATGGAGAACATCGACATCTGTACAGTGATAGAGACCTGGTTCAAGGCTCCAAAGAGTACCCATGCATTACCAGGCTATAATTCATACCACACCTTTCGGCCACCTAACCTGGACTGAAACACTAAAGGCAGAGGTGTGTCCATATTCATTAAGGATATCCACACCTCTAGGCTAGTTGCTCAGCATAATGCATCCGAGATTATCCAAGTGCAACTAACTCAGGGCAAGACCGCAATCCAAATTGTAGCTTGCTACAGATCCCCCACCATGCACCAGGATTCCCACTCCTCATTTCTTGATACACTGGAAAATATTAGGGTGCAACCTAATACCCTAATAGTGGGCGATTTCAACTACCCAACCATTAATTGGGAAATTTACTCATGTACCAACTCTTGTGCTTAATGTTTTCTGGAATTCATAAATTCCAATGCCTTGGATCAACTTATCCACACCCCCACCAGGGGCAGCAATATCCTAGACCTGGTTATTACCAACATGGGCAACTGATGCTCCACACCAGAGGTCAATTCCTCGTTGGTCAGATCCGACCACAAGCTAATCACCCTAGACATCCACATCCCTCCCCCAGCCCCCATTAGGGAAACCACAGTAAAAAATTTCTCCAAAGGTAACTTCATGCTTCTTAAGGCAGAAGTGGCACACTTCACGACACCCATGCTGACGGACAATAGAGGTATGACTGCTGAATCCTACACAAATGCACTTTATAAGCACTTACATGAGTGCATGGATTGTGCATTTCCTAACAGAACCAAGATGCTATCCTCCAAAAAAAGGAAGCCAATCTGGTGGTCCCCTGCCATAAACAAACTCTACAACAGAAGAAAGAAGCTGTTGCAAAAAAAGAGTAAAATCCCATGATTGGAGAAACTCCCTGGTCAGCCTCAGTAAGAAGCTGGGATCCCTCATAAAATCCTCCAAAGCAAGTTACGAAAACAAAATCACCACTGACTCTAAAGACAACCATAAAGTATTCTATAGCTATGTCAAGAATCTCAATGGCAACACTCAGATCTGCTCTGAGTTACAGCACAATGGCACTAAATATACAGAACCAACTGATATTGCCAACATCCTGGCAGATAGGTTTAGTGCTAAATTTAACCCCCTGTCATCCCCTAAAGGGCCCATCTCTATACCAGAAGAATGCAAAGTTCCTGTAATCACGGCTACACAGGTAAAAAATACACTATCCAAAGCCAAGAATACAGCATTCATGGGACCTGGCAACATCCCAGGCTGTGTTCTACATGAACTACAGAACAAACTGGCACCACACCTAATTACCATGTTCAATCAAAGTCTCAACTCAGGCTATGTGCCCACTGAATGGTGCACAGCGACAGTTATCCCACTCCACAAAGGGGGAACCACCACAGACCCCAGAAACCACTGCCCCATTAGCCTAACAAGCCTGGTCTGCAAGGCTATGGAACGTATCATCATGGAACTTATAAACAATGACATTGGTAATCTCCAAACTCAGGACCCAACCCAGTTTGGGTTTGTAAAAGGCAGATCATGTTTCCTAAACCTGATAGACTTCTTTGAAGCAGTCACCAAAGCCGTAGATGAGGGTAAGATGGTTCACACAGCCTATCTAGATCTCGCCAAGGCTTTTGACACCATCCCCCACTTTGGAATTATAGATAAACTCACTAAACTAGGTATAAATCCCTATGTCACAAGATGGGTTGCCAACTGGCTCACTGACAGAACCCACACTGTGAAAGTAGCAGACTCCAAATCCAACTTCAGACCAGTGACAAGTGGAGTACCACAGGGTTCAGTCCTGGGTCCTCTCCTGTTTGGTATCTACTTCTCTGAAGTACAGGCTAACACAGAAGGTCTTTGGCTATCGAAGTTCACAGATGACTGCAAACTAGGAGCCATAATCAAAACTCCAAAAGATGTGGACATCCTACAAAAGGGGCTCACTGAGACAGATGCCTGGTGTCAAAGCCATGGCCTCAAGCTCAATGCCAAAAAGTGCATTGTCATCCCTTTTGGTAAAAACTCTGTAACCATGAACTACCACATAGGCGGTAGTCTACTTAACACCAAAAGTGTGATAAGAGACCTTGGGACACAGGTGGACAGTAGTCTCTCCGTTGATAATCACATCGCCACAGTAGTCAGGAAATCCTTCTATGTGGCACACCTCATCACAAAAGGTTTCTCATCCAGGAAAAAAGAGGTCATAGTTCCCCTCTACTCGTCACTCATTAGACCCATTATAGAGTACAATACCCCTTTTGGTATGTACCTCACAAGACATCCACAACAACTGGAAAGGCTACAGAAATACCTCACAAAGAGGATTAACGGCCTCAAACAGATGCCCTATGCAGACCGTCTCAAAAAACTGCAGCTTTACTCCATCGCATATCGCCTACTCAGGGGCGATCTCTGCCTAACACACAAAGCTATGTCAAACCCAGAGCTTTTAGACATGCTCCACTTAATGAAATCCCAATCCCTATGAGCTACATGCTCTGGGGACCTAAACCTTGTCACCACAATAAACAGAACATGCTAGAGGAATAGATTCCTGTCCCAGAGACTTCCCATACTCTAGAACAAACTACCTATCTATATCAAACAAAGTTCCTCATTAGCACTCTTCAAGAAAAATCTTGATGATTGGATGGGAGATAGGAAATTCACCCCGGGGATCACTTCTGTGCCTCTGCTCAACAGTGGCACAGGAAAATAATTTTCTTGGGTGGCGAAAGCATTTGGCTAGGCTTATATAGGCCCTAGGGTCAATAGCGTAGTACCTACCTATGAACCTATGACCCTATTACATGAAAGCAAAACAGTCATTAAGTAAAACTAACTTGAGTGATGCATTCAGTGGAAAAACTGCAGATGGAACATGAAAAGTTTTGAAAGAAAATTTGTTTGAATGCAAAAAAAAAAAAAAAATAGAAAAAAAGTTTAATATCAGGCTTTAGGCATACAGTGTCATGAGGATATATTTACATAAGAACAAGATATTTGATTAAGATGAAAAGCAAAATATAAGAAATGGAAAAGTGGTCTAATTACAGCTTTGAAAACTGAAATAAACAAGCTGGACAAACAATTTATGCATAGTGTGAGTCAAGATCAAGAAACAATTAAAGAAAATGTATGTAACAATATTGAGCATAGTAAATATATATATATATATATATATATATATATATATATATATATATATATATATATATATATATGATGTGGAAGGAATAAAGGCATACAAATTGATAAACTGTCTGTGAAGTTTGAAATTTATTCTCAGACACAAGAAAATCTAGACATATTTACAAAAATTTATCCAAAACAGATTGGCTCCATAAAGGGGTCATATGCTGTCATAGTGACAACTAAGTAACCTCAGCTACTGAAATCAAATTTGATTATATTGAAAAAGAACTATGCAAATTGGATCCAAACAAAGCACAGGGAGGAGACAAAATTAGAAATAGTGACCTGAAAAAACTTTAGCAAGAACCTACAGTACTATTATATCTATTATTTACTATAATATAAATATGTAGAAATTCCTCAAGATTGGAGACATGAACTTATTAAACCTGTATGTAAGGGAATGGAGTAGGACAAACCCAGACTCATAAAAACCCTGATGTCTACTTTCATGTTGTAGAAAAATAATGGAGAGGGTAATACTGGATAAGTTATTGTCAGAACTGGAAAGGTTGGGACTTGAAACCATATATCAGCATGTATATGATGAAAATAGAGCTATTACCACCTGTAACATGATGTTTTATAACAATATAATAACAACTATGAATGAAAATGTTGCTGTGATGTAATGTATATAGATTTACCTTCAGCATTTGAAAGGGTCATACACAAAACACTCATGCATAGATTAGAACAACTAGGTTTCAAGGTACTCTTGATAAGATGGATAACTGAATGGCTTACAAATAGGACATGGCAAGTATCATACAGCAATTGGACAGGTGAAATTCTTGATAGCAGTCAGGGTGTCCCACAGGGCTCTATCCTAGGCCCTTACTTGTTTATTTGGTACCTTTCAGATCTATCTCTTTCATCTGACGTGTTCTATAGTCTGTATGTAGATGACTTGGAATTGGGTAAACTGATTACATGTGTTAAGGATAGGGCATGTCTGCAAAAGAACTTGAATAAACTGACCACTTGAGCACAGGAAACTAATATGCTAATAAATACATGAAAAACTAAGCATATAAGATCTAGGTGATAGAAATCGAAAGGTGAATATTTAATATAGCACACAGTGATTGAAAGAGTAGATTCATTTAAGGACCAAGGTATATGGGTAAATCTATTTTTGAGTTTTTCTAATCATATCAACTAAATGGGTAATGATAGTTATAGAGCTATAGGTGGCATAGAATACCAAATTACATTAAAGCAAGCACTAGTTTAGATATTTTGAGAACCTGGACACATATTATGGGAACAAGTGTTTTAGTATATTGGCAGACTAGAAGGGCATTAATGCCCATGCTTGAAATATTTGGATGTATGTATGTAAATGTGTATACATGGACATGCATGGTAATCCATGTAGGATATACATCCTAATATAAGCTATGTTCAAAAAGACTGGTTAGTGCCATAAGCAATAAACAGACAAAAAATGAGTTGTGAATGATACTAAACAAAGCATCATATATATTTATTCAATAAGGGACACATGAATGTCAATGTGGTGTGTGAAGGATACAGGTTCATGTGTACCTGTTACAGTACTCTAATCCAACATGGTGCAATAATTGCCAGCACATAGCACATGCAAGGCCAATATGTCAATGAGACAGCATGACCCAACAGTGTTACATAAGGTACAAAATCAAATTGGTTGCAACACACAAACTCCTGGACTGGAGTATAGGTAGGTCTGGCCTGGAGTCACCTTGTAAGTACTGACAGTCACACTGGGCATGCTCCTATACTTAGCTAACTTGAGCCCATGTCTGATGCATCATTTGCCTGAGGAACTGATATATGAAAATATGTGTGTGCATACAGGCAGATCTGTATGCATATCTGTCTCTCCATATCCCCCCACACATGATTACCTTATTTATCAGTTTGTGGCAAAGATATTACAATTGCATACCACATACACACACACACAGCTACAGTTACATCTTAAATATATATATATATATATATATATATATATATATATATATATATATATATATATATACACACACATATATATATATGTGTATGGGGATGTATGAATGTCCACACATACATGCAGGATGCTGGGGTTATCTGCACCTACACACACACAGCAGTTGTTTGATGGTGACAGACCAAGGTCGCATAATGACATAACCGCCCAAGCACAGAACCCTCTGCCTGTGGAATGTCACCCTATAGACAGACAACAGTGACCAGATGGTGTAATATGCAATGGCATCAATGCATGACTTGGACAGGCCATATTGTCAATGGCCAATTGTCCACTTAGCCAACTGCAACTAGGCAGACATGGTACAACTGATACCTGTACACACATAGCAGGGGTATTAACATGTACCCCACTGCTAGGACACTAGATACACTAACTGCCTAAAGCAGGTTCACTCTGCAGGCCACACATGCTGTGTGATACCAGACCACTTTGCATAGTCCACAAGTACTGTGGCTGCAGCCATGTGTACACCAGTGGTGCATGCAATATGTACTGTAAGCTATAGTGTGTAATAATAGGTAGGTAGGGATTTTAATCTTACTGCAGCCAGCGTGTGTGTGTGTGTGTGTGTGTGTGTGTGTGTGTGTGTGTGTGTGTGTGTGTGTGTGTGTGCGCATGTGTGTGTATGTGTGTGTGTGTGTATAAATATATCTCCTTGCAGCAGTGTGCTTGTCTAACCTATCTCTGTGCAATGGTCATACATTTTAAGGCCCTATGCCTACCTGCCATCCTCCAACTTGTCCTCCTTTACAGGCTCTTCCAATGTCATCCACCTTAACAGCACTGGCTGACAAACTCAAAACAGATAAGTTCTGTGGTGCATGCAGTATGTCCATAGTGCTCTAGCATATACTACTAGATAGGTAGGGGTTCTAATCTCACAACAGACAACTCTGTGTGTGTGTGTGTGTGTGTGTGTGTGTGTGTGTGTGTGTGTGTGTGTGTGTGTGTGTGTGTGTGTGTGTGTGTGTGTGTGTAGAAAAATACATCCTTGCCGCAGTGTGTCTGTCTCACCTATCTCTGTGTAATGGTTACACTATTTAAGGCCCTGTGCCTACTTGACAACCTCTCCATTGGCCTCATTTACAAGGGCTGCTGATGTACTTCACCTTAATAGCACTGGCTGACACTCTTGAAATTGATAAGCTGTGTAGCTCATGAGATACATACACAGTGTTATAGTGTACATAACTAGATATGTAGGAGTTCTATTCTCACTAAGCGCAACTCTGTGTGTGTGTAAATATATCCCCTGCAGGAATGTGCCTCTCTTGCCCATATGGGTGCACCAGTGTAACATTTTAAGGCTCTGTGCCTACCTGTCAACCTCAAATTGGCCTTCTTTACAAGGGCTGGTGATGTAATTCACCTTAACAGCACTTGCTGACACTCACAAAACAGATTAGCTGTGTGGCGCATGTGTCAAGTGCATAGTGTTATAGTGTACATAACTGGGTAGGTAAGGGGACTATTCCCTGAAAGGGCAAGTTTGTGTGTGCAGATATATCTATTTGCAGCAGTGGGTCTTTCTCACCTATGTGCAATGTTGCACATTTTCAGAGCCTGTCAAACATTCCCTCAATGGCCTCCTTTACAGGTCCTGCTGATGTCATCCACCTTAACAGCACTGGCAGACACTCCCACAACACATAACCTCCATGGTGCATGCAATTAGTACATAGTACTATAGTATCGATAACTAAATAGGTAGGGGTTCTAATCTTGAGAAGATCAGCTGTGTCTGTGTGGATGTAAATATACCCCTTTATAGCAGTGTATCAGTCTTGCCTATGTGTGTGCAACAGTTAAACATTTTAAGGCCCTGCGAGTGCCTGCTGCTCCTAACTAGTCCACATCTACCTAGGCATAAATGCTATCTGCCACCAGCTACATTTCTAGGTACACAACAATAAGGTGACACGTATCAAGGGTGGCATGCCTGTCATGGGATATGCATGCAGGAGTATGCTGTCTGCCCCATTGCCCGTGACACACTGCTCTACACAGACGCACCTAGGTAACCATACACATATAAAGTCTTACCTTGCTGATGTCATATGTCTGCTTTGTTACAATGCCATCCTGAGCTGGCTGTTATATCACCACCAAGTCTCCACAGCATAGTCACTCAGACCCCTGCAACAGAAACATACAAAGTTCTGAGAGACACCTGTCATTCTGTGACACCTCCACCAATCTTACATCATGCAACAAAGGAACCAACACATTAATGTGTGCTCATGACACATGCCAGCAGACAGCACCTGTCACTGCATAACAGAACCACAGTAAACAATGTAATGTACTATAGTCACCCTGTGCATCAGACCCATATTTGCATGTCTCTGCATCGATGCTGTGGATGGTGGCAGTTATGTCCACAAGTATCATCACATGCACAGGGTGTGGTGTGGGGGTGCCAAAGGCCTAGGCTGTGTCAAACGGTTGACACCATGTGTGGGAGTCAGGAAGGGGTGGTGGTCAGCTGGGCCATGGAGAGGTGCTGTGTGTGTCTGTTGGTGACCTGCGTGTGACACTGATGTATGAGTGTGTGTATGTATACAGTCAAGCCATGTGCTAGCCCTACACATGGGTATGCTGGACAGCAGTGGACTGTACATGGTAGACTGGAAAGTTCATTATCTCCAGCCATGAACATGGGAACTGACTATTCCAGGAGTGGCACTGGCACCACCATTCCCAGGGTAAGATGTGGTACTAGTCGCTGATGGTAAATGATGTCGGCTGGGACCATGTCCCTCATGGGACAACCCAGGATGGCATGCCTGTGGCCTACCACATCATGGTGTGGACAGCACCCCCTTCTGTAGTGTTGCAGGTACTGCCACTAGGGGAGCATGAGTGTGCATGGCCATGTGGAATATCAGCTGATGTTGTTGCTGACCTACAGTCATGTGTCTGATGCCGTACTCCCACCACATGTTCTAGCAAAGACGAGAGGTCAAGGACTGACAATGTCTCACCCCACCATCTGTCCACTACATCAGTGAAGCAATGCATGGCATCATCAATGTTGTGGATGGAGTCACAGATGCTAGACAGTGATGCATCCATGATCCTGAGCATCCATCTGGTGTTGCATTTGGAACATGTCTGTGCCTCCATGATGGCCCAAAACATGCATCAATTGACTTGTGATGTGATAACTGTGACAGGCGGTGGATGGGCAGCAATCCTCCTTCAAGCACCTCTGTCAATCTTCCTGTGTGGAACCTCACCAGCTTTATGGCTATGGCTAGTGTCAACAGTCACTGATGCCATAGTTGCCACACTCTCCTGTTTGATGCTGCCAAATTCTGACTGTGCAATATCTGTGTCCGCAGGGGACTGGGTATTTGTGGGCATACTGACTATGTGGGGGAAAATTTGGGGGACGGTGTCAACCATGGGACAGATTCAGCCCCCAACAACCCCACCTGTGCCTCACTATGGCCACCATCATCATCACAGTCCAAAGAGGCACTGAAATCAGGTTGTGAGGGGAACACACTCCAATTCCAACAGTCACCTGTGAGAAGGAAGAGAACATACCTACATTAATACCTGCTCTATTATGTCTGCTGATCCACACACACACATACAGGTGAAGTGCTACAACTGCATTATACATACCATGTCTTATTTCTGATCCCAAGCACAGCACACAAGCAGACCACAACATACACAGACAAGACAAGCCCTTCATAACATGCACTGCAGCTATGTCCAGTTAATGTTTCCAGTACTATACAACTGTGAGATAAGCAATATGTCAGTGTATGTGATGGACTTATACCTACAACACAGTGCACTCATCTTCACCATACTATTGCCCCCAGTATAGCAGACTGAATAGACTTTCTCAACAATAATTGCAAATATGTAACAGCTCCTGCAAATACACTACTGTGATTACTGATGCAATGCACTGCAGTGAACCCCTCTGAAACTGAACATACAAGTACTGTACTCTGGCTAAGCATAACAGTTGTGTTTATGGCAAACTGGCTACCCTTAACATTCTTAGGGTATATGTGAGCCATAACAAAACAGTTTCACACTCACTGGCTACAGGATGTTGGAGAGGTATTGTCTGCAAACACAAATGTGGCACTGTTACAGGATACTATGTGTGGATATCAACATGTACAGTAGGAACTCTGATACTGCCCACATTGCTGACATTCTGAGTATATGTGCACAAGTGTGTGCTACAAACAAACCTCCCCCTTAATGCAGGTTGACCTGACATCTGTGTATTGCTATGCAGAGGCTGCCATAATGACTGCTACAGTATTACAGTGATGAACACAGGAGGCTTACCTGGATGTTTCTCTGCTGTGGAAGCTGTGCTACCCACCTCCATGATGTATGGAGTGATGGATACTTGGGAGTTAGTGGTTGATGCCAGGTTTGCCAAGAAATCCTGTGTGGCCGAGAGTGTTTTTCTGCTGCAGGCCCTCCACTGGTGGCAGCATGGTCCCTGGCCATAGCAGTGGCCCTTTGCCATGCAGCATTTATCATATGTGTCGCCCAGTGTTAGACATGCTCGTAGCTTCTTTCCTGTAGCCCTATTTGATTCATTGATGTGATGAGGTCTGCCCACAGTGCAGCACATTTATCATATGTGTCGCCCGGTGTTGGACATGCTCGTAGCTTCTTTCCTGTAGCCCTATTTGATTCATTGATGTTATGAGGTCTGCCCACAGTGCAGCACATTTCTCCCTATTCTGGTGATGTCTAGAAAGCAGGATGTGGTGATGGAGTCTGAGCCCATCCATGATCACTTAATTTTCGACAGGAGAAAAAGGTGGCTGCCTCCATCTGTACATGGTTTCTGAAAGACAAGAAGAGGGTAATGCATCACAGGACCATATACATTGCTCTCCACTATGTACACACCATGTACATTCAGATTGTCCATCACTATCCTCTGCTAACTATCACATGATACTCCACCATCTATCAACATAGTATGTATGTGGCTATCAGCAACATAGTGGCAATAAATCTTGTGTTTTCCTGCTACCTGCTGCTTGCTCTCTAAAGTGTTTAACTGCTTATTTTCTGTTGCATTTATTACTGTTTGTTTATACCCCGTGTTAATGTAAGCCTCATACTTTTAGTTTAAGCACTTGGGCTTTAGGACCACCCGTTAGGTCTCCCTGGCCCTTCTCCTTCAGATTCTGACAAATTTGAATAGACAATGTCCTACAGTTTCTCCTGCCAGTCTGGTTGATATGGGCATCCTGACACAGTGTAGTACCTGCTGCATGTACATGGATAACCATCTATTACAACCACCTAGGAACACAATTTGTGAGAGATACAATTACATTAGGAACCTAGAGTCGATGCTGTCTCCCTCTCAAACCTGTATATCTGGCACTGAAAAGAATGTCAACAAAATCAGTACACCTCACACACCACTCACACCTACACAACAGACACCCACATATGCGGAGATCCTCAACATAAACATACCTAAACAAAGAAGACCTCCGAGGCAAAAACACACGCGATCTCCACAGCCCTCCACACCACATACTACACATAGTCCACACACCTGTGTCTCACAGCCACTAAGGCTTCACCATAAACACAGCATATTAGTCATAGGTGACTCCATTGTGAGACACACAGATGTGCCTCACAGCAGACTGGATAAGGAGGAAGTCATGGTTAGTTGTCTGTCAGGTGCCAGAATCTGCCATATCACATATGCACTGCAGTTTCTCAGCAACGAGTATTGTAATGACTCTGTCATAGCCCATGTTGGCGTGAATAATGTGAGACATACCTCCCTGGACTATATGAAGAGACACATGATTGAGCTCACTGATTATTTGTTCCAGGCAGGTATGTCCCTAGCCTTAAGCAGCATTCTGTCATCACCCAGAATGATGCCTCAATACAAACAGGAAATGATTGACTTTCAATTGGCTGTGTTTCTGATGCCATTCCAGGGGAAGCCAGTACCTAACAGCCTGGAAGGATATGATCGACAGACCATGATGCTTTGGCAGAGATAGCCTGCATCTGTCTCACCTGGACTTCAGAATACTGGCAAAGGTTCTTGCCTCCCCCATAGTGCCTTTTTAGTAGAACTGATGAGGTTAAGACTACCAACATAAAAATGTCAACAAAACACAACATAAAAATCATGCTGATAAACGGTAGGAGTCTGAACATTAACCTGCACTAATTGTAAGCATTCTTAACCATGGAAAATGCTGACATCTTTGGAGACTCAGAATCCTGGTTCACAGCTACAGTGAGCACCCCAGCCTTACCTGGTTACCCATCCTATCATCCATTCAGACCCCAAATTGTGGCCAGTAAAGCCAAAGGAGATAGAGTTTTAATATATATCAGACATACACACTTCCAGGCTGGTCAAACAGTATGATGCACAGGAGACGCTCAAGGTGCAGTTAACCATTGACAAGACCCCTATTGAAATCATAGCTAGCTACTGGCCACCAAATCTGACTCAAGATGGCCATTCCACCTAGATGTACCTGTTCGATTCAAGCAGAATACAACCCTTTAACCTTATCCTGGGTGACTTTAACTGCCCAAATATAAATTGGAAGAACTACTCATGCCAGAACAGAAATGCCCAGAGATTCATAGATTTTGTCAATGTAAACACCCTTGAACAGCTGCATGATAGCCCCACAAGAGGTGTAAATATCTTGGACATGGTATTAAACAACATGAAAAACCACTGCAACATCCCTACAGTATCATCCTCCCTGGTAAGATCCGACCATAAAGTGGTCACTTTTGAACTCACCATCTCCCACAATACCCATCTAGCTAGGATCAGACATAATGTATCCAAAGTTGATTACAGGCTCCTGAGGTATGGTATAAACAGTTACACAGCCCCCTACCCCTCTGTAGGTGCTGGCACCAATATCCAAAACTACACCAAAGCAGTACACAAACAGTTATATAGATGCATGGGATCAAGAATACCCAACAGGACTACACAATCCTCTGCAAGGATAAGTAAATGTGTCTGGTGGACATCCGCAATAAATAAACTGTATAACAACAGGACAACATCACTGTCCAAGAATAGGAAGGAGCATATGCCCAATTGGAAGCAATGTCTCCTTAGCCTGAACAAGCAAATAAGAGCATTACTGACATCATGCAATGCAAACTTTGAGTCCAAATTGGCAACATCTACTACAGACAATCATAACTCCTTCTGCACATATGTCCACAACCTCAAAGGAAGCACCCAGATCTGTCCAGAAGTGGTGGTCAAGGACAACACATATACAAATGCCACAGGTATAGCACACTTGCAGGCTGACAGATTAGTTGAAAACGTCATTCCTCTGTCCACCCCATCAGTAGATCAGGACATCCCCAGTACCCACCCCCTTCCCCTAATATCTAGGGAATAGGCCATCACTGCTCTCTCAAAGGCAAGACATACAGCCTCAATGGGACTTGATAACATCCCAGGCTGCATCCTACATGAATTCAGGCAGGAACTAGCAACACCATTGGGCACCCTATTCAACCAAAGGCTTTGTCCCAACTGAGTGGAGGACAGCCACTGTCATTCCTTTGCACAAAGGTGGAGCCTTCACTGATCTGGAAAATTACAGACCCATCAGCTTAACTAGCCTGATCTGCAAGGCCATGGAATGGATTATCATGGCCCTCATTAACAAGGACATTGGCAACATCCACACACTCGATCTTACACAGTTTGGCTTTGTCAAGGGCAGACCATGTCTGTTAAATTTGGTTGACTTCTTTGAGATAGTCACCAATGCCATGGGCAAGGGGAAGGCAGTGCACACTGCCTACCTTGACCTGGCCAAAGCCTTTGACACTATTCCACACTTGGCCATAATAGATGAACTCTCTGAACTAGGCAGTAATCCGTATGTTACTGGATGGGTAGCAAACTGGTGCACTGATAGAACCCACCTAGTCCAAATAGAGGAAGCCACCTCAAGCAGTAGACCCATAAAAGCAGTATACCCCAGGGCCTCTGTTATTTGGGATATACTTTTCTGAAATGCAGGACAACAACAGTGGCCTAGGGCTGACCAAGTTTGCAGATGACTGCATGCTGGATGCTGTCACCAAATCCACTAGTGATGTGGACACCCTCCAAGAGGGTCTTACTCAGACAAATGACTGGTGCCAGAAACATGGCTTCAAGC
Organism: Protopterus annectens; assembly: GCF_019279795.1. Classification (NCBI taxonomy): domain Eukaryota; kingdom Metazoa; phylum Chordata; order Ceratodontiformes; family Protopteridae; genus Protopterus; species Protopterus annectens. Next base: position 155,234,735 of record NC_056729.1, on the reverse strand, counting down.
TGAATACCACAAAATACATCATCATCCTCTTTGGGTAGAATAACATCCCCACAAATTGTCACATTCATAATGTCCTAGGCACACAAACAGTTGTGAGGGATTTGGACACAAAGGTTGATAGGAACCTGACATTTGACCACCATGTTGCATCTGTTATATGGGAAGCCTTCTACATGGCCCACCTAATAAGTAAGGATATCTCATTGAAGTACAAGGAGGTCATAACTTCCCTGCATTCTGCCCTTATAAGGCCCATTATTGAGTACAATGCCCCTTTTGGCATGTACCTTGGAAAGCACATGTATCAGCTGGACAGACCACAGAAGTTCCTCACCAGGAGAATCCAGGGCATCAAACATCTACCATACACTGATAGGCTAAAAGCCCTATCCCTCTACTCAGTCTCATACAGACTCCTCAGAGGTGACCTCTGCCTGGCATACAAGGCAATCATGGAGCCCACCTTGATGGGACTGCTACATATCCACAAGTGAAGTTCTACTCGAGTAACCTACATGCTCAACCTGCTCTGTGACATCAACAGAACTTGTTGGCAGGACAGATTGTGTCCCAGAGACTCCTCCATCTGTGGAATAGACTCCCTCTCCACATCAAGCAGAGTACCTCTTAACCCCTTTTCAAATACAACCTGGATAACTGGATGTGAAACAGGAATTACACCCTTGGGATTCCACCCGTGTCCCTATAAACATGGGCAAAACCCTTGGCTAGGCTTATAAAGGCCTCAGGACCAATGGGGTAGTAATCTCCTATGATTCTATGATTCTATGAATACCAGTTATGGCCCTGTGTGCTGTGACTGAGTGTGTTGTTATACCTCCACTCCCATCAGTACTGTCTATTGTGGTGTGTCCTCTATGGGTGATGTCCTAGTACCATGTCATACAGCCACCATCTGACAAATATGTGTTACTACAAGTATAAAGGGACAGTCCAGCAACATCCATGTGACACAATGACAGCACTGCAAATGTGCTGTAGGTTATCTTCCCTGTAGGTGTCCAACATCTGCAGTACACAGATATTTGCAGAATGTGTACTTGCGCCTGATATATGTGGACCCTGTGCCAGAAATATGTGGATTTCTGACAAACGTTTGGACAATAAGTAATGGTTGTTCTCAGACTGTGGGGAATCTGGCTGTCACATGCCAGAATCCTCAGAAAACAGCTATGGTAGCATAATATCTGTTACTGTATGCATTCCCTTACTTTGTAAGCTCAATATGTACACTTTGTCACTGAGGTTAGGTCTGTGTCCAACCACCACTACTGTAATGACCAGAAGTCCTGCTGTAGAGAGTCACCAGTTATGCTAGCCATATCTCTCAAGCAATGAGATATGGATGTCGAGTACACAGTGACGTGGCCAGAGTACCTCAGGGGCAGTCATGGGCCTGTACAATGTTTGAACTATTCTTGTGTGACATTTGCAGACTAAGAGAAGCTGAATGACAGTACATCCTGTGAAAAGCCAGCTGTGTCCACCATTACTTACTGTCACTATTGTGTAACACATACTCCAGTAGCATTCGTACAGGAGCCAACCATTCTAGTAGGGCCTCAGAGGGCCAGAGCTGTGATCTATGTCACAGCAGGCAGAGTTCACAGGGAAGACTGTAGGTGCTGGACAGCTGACTATCAGCAACATGTGATTCCATGATATGTACTACTGGCCTACTGTTCTAATCCCTATTCCCCATAACTGCATCCTCCCATCTGCATGCCATTACCTAGGGACTTCTATTACATACCTGATATAGTGCTGTACTCCCTTTTTTGTGCAGAAATCCTGAAGAATATTGGATGTGATACCGCAGTCTGTCTTTGTATAGAAAGTCACAGACCTGTTTACAATAGGCAGCTGCTTCCCTTTTGTAGGTAATGCTCAAGAACAGATGATTGCCTGTGCAACAATCTGTGGCTCAAACTTGCTAATTACATCCAGAACAGCTGGGTTGCACTTTCATTAGCCAATGGCATGGCACAACAGTGCTATATTTAAGTCCTTCATGTAGGCCTTGGCCCCTTTCCTAGTCTGTGAGATGGACCTTATGGAGGTGTGGAGACTACAGCATCACACAGGGTAGGTAGAAATAGTGTTCACTGTTGGGGCATATGTAGTATGTCCACAGTTTTTCATGCTATATTTGGCCATTATGAACACACTTTCTGATTAAGTGGCACGTTAGTGTTAAACAGTGTAGGTTGAGCTCAGTAAGGGGGAAAACAGATCTGAGTGTTATACCGTATAGGCATCAGAAAATGCATACTGCTGCAGTAGCTGCTGATCTGTCAGCTGTGTTTGTTTGTAGGGAAAGACTGAATCACATGTCCCTGTTGCTTGACCTTTGCCTCCCACCCCTTTATATATGGGTGTTGTGTGGATCCGTTGTTCTAGGTGGTTGTGAGGTACAGTAGGTCTGTAGCAGGTAGCTGATTTTTGCCCAGGGGTCCTACTGGGGAGTGTGAACACATTGGAGGATAGCAAGCTGCATGTGTCAGTGAGGGAGCAGTGTCAGCTCTGTTGTTACAGCATAGCCAGGGTGAGGGTACCCATAACTGTCCATGTGAGGCATGTGCTTCAGGTACATATGTCATGTAACAGTGCCAATTGTACAGTGGTAGGAGACATATAGGTAGCCTATACATATTTGTGCCATGTTTCCCTACCTACAGGCCTTTGACATGCAAATATGGGTAGCAGTGAATGCAGTAGCAGCAACCTGTTTTTGGTTAAAATTGCAGGACTCAGTCATTATTTATTGCATCCAAAAGCATGTAATTGAAGTGCAACACACTGGATTCAAACCCAGGACTGTAGGTGGCAAAATGTACAGCACACTAGGAATTTAGCAGACTGAGCTACTGAGTCAACACTGCAGCAGGTGTATTTGCATGATATATGTGCATGCATACAGTCTGTTACACCGGATTGGCATTAGCATGTGTGTTCGGATGGGTATGACGTGTAACCTCAATCTGTACTGACTTGCCTGTTCTTCAACACACAGAATAGGTTGTATGACAACTGTGCCAACAGTAGGTGGCACAACTGTGGACATTCTACAACAGTCTGTGCAGTTTTCATTTATACCTAATATCCTAAGCCTCACGTACATCTGTCATTATTTATTTGGTTATGTACTGGTTTGGTGTACACTGTCAATTTTCCCATTATATGTACAAGCAGTGTGTAATTGTCAATCAGAACATGTTTATGAAAACACCCACTTTATTTCAGAGATGAGTGACCCAGTGGGCTAATTCACTGTGTGTAGTTAACAGGGTCCTGGGTTCAAGACTTGGCAGGGGTAATTATTTTGCAAATGTGCCTAACAGTGTGAGAAGGTGATTAAGCAGTTTTAAGTAGGTTTGCATGGTGTGATGTGAAGCAGTACACCACTTAGCTCTGCTTAAACCCTCTCTAATTAAAAAAAGGTGTGATAGTAAAGTGGTGAAATAGGGGCAAGCAGGGGGAAAACCCTGTGAAAGAGATGGTAAGGATGTGCAGGATGGGTGTAGGAAAGGATGATAGCTCTCCATTTCTTGTACAGCAAAAGCTGTGCAGGTGGTGGACAATTTGGAATTTGGAGCCTCACATCCCAGAGAGAGGGGTGTGTGCAACATAACTGTGTTGATTAATTGTGGTAATGATTGATTGTGTGCAGTGTACGTTGGAAAGAAATGGAGAGCTATGTATAGGGCAATATGTTTTGTGAGACAGATGACATTTTTTTTTTTTTTTTTTTTTTGTTTAAGGAGAGTGGAATGTTGGGGAAAGGATATAGATATATCAGGGGATGTAAGCTGGGTAGGAAAGGTTGCATTTTCAAACAGACAACACAGACAAGACAGAATACAGGGGTGGTATATGACACATGATGGGGTAAATACCTTGGAAGGGGAGAGTGTTGTGGAATCGGACAGCCATGCCCCCAGACAGCAGCAGTGAGACTGAGCTCCCCATTCATGGGCAGTCAGCACTGCTCCTTCACTGCCCCAAAAGTGGCAGAGCTGGGGGCTGGGTACCAGGGCCAACCTGCTCCTCCAGGTTGGTGAGTCTGCCCTCAATTTGGTGCAGTCTATCTTCAAACCCATTATGCATGATCCTGTGCACCATCCCTGGTAGCTGTCACTGGGTGACAAGACACTCTTTACGCCCACTGCTGGGGGGGATGGGCCCCATCCCCTGTGACAGTTCCATCCGTAGGTGGTGCAGGACCAGGGGGCAGCACTGGGTTGTGTCCCAGACATGCTGGGACCCGGTGTCATGGCCAGCTGAGGTAGAATAGGTGGATCACCAGGAACCAGCCTATTCGGTTGAGCTATAGTGTTGAGGTTTTTAAAAATGTATAGGTTAGTAATGAACAGAACATTTAAACTTTAGTTATAACAGCATGCCAGGATGTTGCAAATAACCCAGTAACATACCATTGCATAGCATATGGAACACAGCAATAAGTGGGATAACAGTCAGTATTGTAACAGCATGCCAGTAACAGTTACAGCATAAGGCCAACAACATAATTAATTCAACAAGGTATGTTAATATGCAACCATTGTAATATATAACAATAATAAAACACAAGGCCCAACATAGCATTTTGAGAACATACGTTAAAAGTATACCATACCCGATGTATAACAATAATAAATTATGATGCAGTTAAGGAGTGGGGGGGAGAAAAAAGGCATTCCATTTCTACAAGTATAAGCTATATTGTTTGCAACAGTACTCATATACTGTACAGCTGTGCCCTGCTTTATGTATACATGTGCCCTATAGCTTCTGTAGCACCTACATACCTTTCAAACTATCTGCATGGGACAGTATGGGCAAAGCTGTAACACCTATAGGTACACAACTACAGGGCACTGTTCCATGTCAGGGGGACATATATAATTCAAACCCCGTTCTGTCTGTGGCAAAATATGCATCACGCCTAGTGTTTATCAAACTGAGCCACTGCTGAATATTGATTGACTGATATGTGTCTAGAGCTCACCTGTTAACCTGTAACCTGGTAAAAGAGGTAGAGTCTTATACAAAACTGCAGTGATAGTTGAACACACATGCATGAGATTTACGCATGACAGAGATAGTAGGTGAACTGTGTATTAATACATGGAATGCGCATGTAGACAATTAACCCCTATTGGGTGGAAATATGTGTGATGTGTACAGACCATATCAGAGTGCTGGGTTGGCTACCCGACCCACATACAGTTGCAGATGGTATATTTGCAGTCTACAACTATTACAGTTTCATACTTGCCTGCAGCAGTGTAACTAAGAGCAGGAATGCATACAGCTAAAATGCAATGGTTAACACAAGACAATCCTGAGATACACAATATACCTTGGCTGTTCCTATTATAGGTTCAGATCTTACTGCAAAACAAATATCATGATGCATTATACCTAGTAGTACAGCTCCACATCTACAGTTTAGCAAAACACTCTTTATTAGCTAACCTTCAGTCTCTTAGTGGTACTACAGATTCATAGATTAGTACTAGGCTAACTGCCCTTGTAGACCATTTTAAGCATAGCCAATTACTCCATGTGAGAATTAAACCCTGCACCTTGTCTCTGTATGTTAAATACTTTAACCATTTTGCCAACCTTCTACCCAATTTTACTTTACTTCGATTTCATGACCAACAGCCCAAAATACACACATATTGCACAACTCAGCTTTATTAGAGGAGACATCATGCAGTGATTGTTATATATATATATACAGTCTTATTGCTGAACAGTTGAAATAATGCAGGTGTTGCAATACAGCTATAATTCCACAATTAATGCAGTAGCCACTTTTTTTATTTCCTTAACATTATTAATGAAGTAGAACTTTATTTCCTTAACATTATTATTTCAGTAGAACATTATTACCTTAACATTCTTAATGCAGTTGGAACTTTATTTCCTTAACATTATCAGGTTTCATGCTTTCATCTTTATTGAACTGTATCTGGCATCACTCAGTTATGTCAGTCCAGGTCTATGACTACATTCATTGCAGTACAATCAAAACTGAATATACATCCTGACAGTTACTAATTCATTATTATTTCTTGTTTATATGACTATAGATTGCAAGATACATCTGTACTCACCATACTCATGGCGCAACCTGGCCAGGCACCCTGTATGGGCCTCCAGGTTGTGAGCTCACTCCTCTGCAGCTGGAGGGAAACAAACACACCATTATGCATACCTGTCTATCACACATTCAGAGTACATTTGCTAAAGCAATGATAACAATACTTACAAACTGGTGGGACAGTCCCATCTCTGGTATATTGGACCCAAGTGACCAAGAGATCCCCCTTACGATGCTTCAGGTCATCATAATGATTATGCACCTGCTCACCTGTGCAGGTGATACCAGTTGTACTGGTGTGATCACATACCAGCTGGTCCCAGGCCTCCAATTTGTATTCCAACCCCTGGTACTGGCCCTGCAGCAGCCAGACATCATGGTGTTTTAGAAGGAGTCCAACCATGATGATGAACTCCAGAATGCCCCACCATTGCACCCAGAAGTGCACACCCTCTCCAGCTCCTGCCATAGTCTCTGCCAAGATGAAACTCCAACAGATTATTTCTGTATTCCCACTAGTTTCACTTAAATAAGGCTGTTTTCCCAGCCTTTACTACCATTGGGCCATTTTTAAAAGTGCGTCTCTTTGCTTAGCACCTCGCAAACCCACTGAGCTCAGCCGAGCAGTGTTTAAACTGGCAATGCTGAGCACCACTAAGCAATGTGTAAACCAGCTACAGTCCTTGTTTAGGCAGTGCTTGGTGCAGTTTAGCTGTGCTTAGCGGATCTTAGCTAAGTGCAGCAAAGCAGGATTTCATAATGAATTTAAAAATTGTGTAATTGCAAACTAAATTTAATAACCTGTCTAATCAAAAAATTAAAATCAGAATTTAAAAGACGCGTCATACTGTGTATTTACAAAAAAAAAAACACTATGTGTATTTGAACCCTGCACCTACTGCACATAAGGCCATCACTCTAGCCATTCAGTTACATGGCAATGTGAACTGCTGTTATAGTTTTACATATATCTCTCCACTATGTTTAAGCACCACTAAGCCCCATGCCGCATGCACAAACCCACTTAACTAAATAATTAAATGTATCTGTTTTTTTATTTTTAGATGTCTGGCATGTGTCCATTGCTAAGCACTGTGCCATGCCATGCCATGCAAACACACATAAAAAAAAATAAAAATTAAAATATTTTTTAAATACATTTCTATCCGTCACTTTGACAGTGAATGAGTAACACAGTCCCTACACTGATTCACTAACTGTGTTACATGGCTCTCCCTCAGTAGCGTGCCTTCATTAACATGCAAGGTGTGCTGCCAAGGGGAATCTGCATACATGGCCAAGGTACCTTCCATGTTGGTCTTTCACTATTCCTACACGGATTTTATTAAAACCTCAGGAAGAAAGTTTTCTTTGACTTTGACTTGACTTATGTGTTTGCAGGCATTTTCTGAAGAATATAGTGTGAAAATCAAATGGGTATCATTATTATTTGTCCTTAATTCTCGACTATATTTTATACTCTTCATAATATTTATCATTTTGTCTGTCACTACCAATCTTAATTTAATCTATGTACAGGATTCTTTTTTTCCAGCTGTGCTCTGGCTAATATGACACTTGCTGCATTCCTTCTACTATACTTATGTATTTCAGTGTTCAGTTATATATTATATATTATACAATGATCCCCCATTGATATTCCAAAACGTGCACACTGATTGGCCAGTGAGCCCATTGTAAATCCCACAATATACCAACGGAAAAAGGTCTGGTTGCCCGGACTTTTTTCCATTGGAATAAAGTGCTCAAAACATTTTTTTTAAAAAACAGAGCAACGGAGACTTTCTTTTCTCCATTGCTTCCATTTCAAAGCATTGATGTACTGGGTATGTGTGAGACGCAAGTACCATATGCATGCTCAGTACATCAAAACAAGGAAGCAGTGTACCACAACCAGTGGAAGAACAGTAATGTGCCATTATACAAAGACATTATTTAAGAAAAGTAAGTTTTATTTTTTAAATAATGTCATTGTATAATAGCAATAACCAACTCTGTGGTTGTGGTATATTGAAGCTTTACCCATGGCTGGCTTTATTTAATCACTCGGGCTTCGCCCACATGATTAAACCATACCAACTATGGGTAAATCTTCAATATACCACACCATGTCATCAGTTATTGCTTAATTAGTTTCTTTTTCAATTAGTTTTGTATAACTTTATATTTTTCTTGTTACTGTACTTACCTTGTATTATTTCCTGCTTCTTATTTACTTTGTGTAACTATATTATGTATTTATTAGTTGTAAATCATTATAATAATGTATCTATTTTGTATTACTTTTGGAGCTTTTCTCCCCGGGTCTCCACTGAAAAAGGGCTTTCAGCCCAGTTGGACTTTACCCGGTAACAAATGTAAATAAATAAATAAATAATAAATAAATAAATAAATGCAGTGATTTCCATCGTCAGTGATTTACCAGAAAACCACAAATTTTACGAGGAGCAGACCAAAAACATTAGTTAAAAATCTGGACATTTGAGAGGCATTATGGTAATGCTTGTGTCATTTGGAATTTGTGTCATACTCGAGCAGCAAGATAAAGCCACATATGACCCAAGATGTCCAATATTCCATATGATGTATATCAGAAAAGTGTGACAAGAACATGGGATGATTACACAACTGAGCCTAATCCGTAAAATTGGAATATGTAAAACATCATGGTGACAGTATTACAGAAGTGGATCATACAGACAATACTTTTATTCCTGAGGGACCACCCCAATGGGGAGTTGAACATCACAAAACTCTTTCTAGTGATCTTGCAGACGTTACACATGGTTCTTGCCATGTCCTGTAAAAAAGGTTACCTATCAAGTCCCTCATCTGCATTTTCAACATATCTGTTCCAACAGCTAAGATCTAGTCCTGAAAATGTTTTGCCTGACATGGTGTTGGATGTATTCTATGCTGAGATGTGCAGGTCCCAGTCTGTCATCATCATCATCATCATCCCTATCATGGTCATCATCCTGGTCCTCATAGTCCAACTCAGCTGGCAGTGATCTGGCACAATGTTGTCCAATTGGTGAGTCAGTACAGGACCTACTCTCTGTCAGATTCTAAACAGGAACAAACCATTATACATAAATAATAGGGATGTACCCATAAACAATGAATACATGAAATTTAGACAAAACATATGCAATCGACATGTTGGAACTGTTATGTATGTGATGTTGCATTACTGTCTGACCATGTCCAACTATAGCACCTTATGTGATTTCGGGCATACATCCAGTTCATTATAAATTACAAAATGGTGTGCAACGTATATCAAACACATCTGAAATAAAACACAATCACTGATAAGGCATGCACATCAATGGATATGCCAGTTAAAATACATATTCAATACATATGTATATAAGTAGAAGTCATATACATTGTGTTATACAGTAAAGTGTGTTGCTATGACAGGTCCTTTACAAAAGATGATACTAGTCATATGTGTATGTATAGTGTACCAAACTAGAGATTACTCAATGTGCAATAAATATTACTGAACCATTATGCAGGGGAAAGGAGATCACTCTCACAACAGTGATACATATGTGGATCAATACACATGGCAAGTCCTATATTGCCACATCTATCTACTGTTTCACAGTATATATTGACATGTCACATGACACAATCAGCTTTAAAGGCAGACATTGGAAACAAATATTTATTACTGTCATGTCAGATGTGCACCAACATAGCAGTAAATAATTTATATGATATGCAATTAGCAACATCAAAACATATGAACAAGACAGTTGTAATGTTTGACCAACTTACATTACAGTACATTGCATTTCTTGTGACACTAGATTTGGCCCACAAGGTTTATTTATATGTTGTATAACAAAAGACACAAAGGTGTAAAAAATAGCAAGTATAATGTGATAATTATACAACATTCTACATATATTTTCATTACTTTAGTACATTATATAGCATGCAGTAGTCAGGTTGTCAGACATACTTGTATATTTTGTGATGCATCAGCCTTCAGCATGCATGCAAAACAAATAACTGCACAGTACATAGACATCTATATTGGTAAGTTTTAAGAAAAGTATGCTATGTCAGTCTAGAATGCTTCAACAAAATGGGGCTTGATTCCAAAAAACTTGGTTCAGTGTAAACTGGCAGTGGTCTGGCACAACGTTGTCTTATTGGTGAGCCAGTACAGGACATAGGCTCTGTCAGATTTCAACAGTGACATAGCATGTGAGATCTCTGATGTATAACTTACTAAACAACTATAGATCTCCCATATGTAATGTGCAATAGTAAATGAATAACTGCCAATAAATTATCCAAAATTGGCTGCACTGAGAGTTAAATATGCTATATGCAGATGATGTGGCATTACAGGCAAACTCTGAGCTAGAACTTCAGCAGAGGATAGGAGAATGGAATGCAAAACTGAAGGCACATGGAATAAAACTAAACACAGATAAGATGGTGGTAATGGCAGTAAACGGGAAATCAAAAGAAGCTGAGACTAGAGATAGAATGGAAGATAGTGGAACAGATAAACAGCTTCAACTATCTGGGAGAGGTGGTTGAGGAGAAGGGAAATCTGAATGAAGAGATCAAAACTAGAATCAGAGGGGCTGCAGCCAACTGGCATAGAATGTCAGGTGTAGTCTATGATAGAATAATGCCAAAGAAGTTGAAAAGTAAGGTGTACAAGACAGTGGTGTGACCAGTATTACTGTATGGTACAGATACCTGGGCAGTAAAGGCAGAACAGCTGAAGAAGCTAGAGGTGATGGAAATGAAGTGCCTGAGAAGGGTGGTAGGATGCACACTGTGGGACAGATGAAGAAATGAGGACAAAAGAGCAGAAGCCAAAGTAGGTCCAATTGCAGAAAAGATCAAAGAGAACAGATTACAGTAGTTTGGACACATGTGCCGAAAAGCAAAAGACAATCTGGTGAGGATGATTTGGGACAGACAGGAAGAAGGTAAGAGAAAGTGAGAACATCCAGCAAAGAGGTTGATGGATTATGAAAAGATTTGTGACAGACATGAGTGTTGAAGAAGGCAGGAGTGTGGCACTGAATTGAGAGAGTTGGTGACAGTTAACACGATACCCCCACCCCATGTAGAAAAAATGGGAAAAATGGGGCTAATGATGAGAGTTGAACCCATATATAGGCAAAAACATTTGCAGTTGCTTAATGTGTAACCATTTGAGTTAATGGCCATAACAATTTTTTAAATGTAGTAAAAGTCTATATTACGGAATAATGGTGAAATGCACATTTATCCATCATTTAAAATTAACACATGTCAGGATACTGAGTTTAACTTTCATAGTTTCCCAAAAGAAAAACAGTCTTATGCACTTGAAACAAATTAATATCCATTAAAGAAATTAGTGCATGACTGTGGGATTTAAACCTACACATGTAAATTAGGTAGGTGAGCACTCAATGGCTTCACAAACATAGTGCTAACTCTACGGCCATAACACAGTATAAGGATGACAGATCCATACTTCTTGTACTTGCATTGTGTTTACAAGACACACATATTTCAGCCATGATGACCTGCATTGGTCTTACATTCATTAAATGGATGCAAGAAGAAATGGAAAAGATTGTTGTGAATTTTAAACTTTAGAGTTTACTAATATATATATATATATATATATATATATATATATATATATATATATATTACTCAGCATTCACTAGTGTACAGTATGATGTTTCTAGAAGCTTTGCAGATAACTTGGAAATGCATAGTCATCTCTGTCCTAGGCACCATAGGCAACAATGCACCATGGCCACGTTAGATGTGTAAAGATCTGAACTGTATATGTTACCAAACAAATACAGATCTTCTATATGTGATGTGCAAATATTAAACTGATTACTCCAATAATTTCTCAAAAACTGGTATTTGAACCCATACATAAGCAAACAGCAGTTATTTTGTCCAGTTGCTTAACCAGTGGAGCTAAGGGATATCACAGTTTGTATGATGCTTTAAAAGTAGATATTATGGAAGAGCAATAATAGTAGTATGTTTAAAATCCATGTTAACATAGAGGAATAACAGACAGTCCTGCATAATGCTCACACTTGCCCAGTACGGTTGCTGAAAAATTCAGAAAACATCGACACACAAATGTTGACTTCAATGATTATAACAGATTACACATCCATGTAAATTATTATTATTAATAAAGATATACTGCGGTGGTGGTGCTGCGGTAGCATTGTCGCCTCACAGTAAGACGCTGTCCAGTTCGATTCTCAGCTAGAGCGTCTTCTGCGTGGAGACATGCATGAATGGGCGTACCTTCGTTGAAGGTTGTGCGTCAGGCCTGGCAAGCCGGTACGTAAAAATCAACTGACAATCATTAGTGGACCGGAGTTCCGCTGTGGCGACCCCTAACCGGGAAAAAGCCGAAAGACACAAAAAATAAAGATAATCAAGGAAAACACTTAAAACACAATGTAGCACATAAACACATATGTTTACTACATGCATATCTGATAGTATAGATGTTAAGATGTAGAGTACATAACTTACTGCAGGCATCATTTGGGTAGTTTTATTCCTCTGTGACCCTCTGGTGAAGATCCTCTGTGCCCCTCTGATGTAGATCATTATAGCAATGGTAGATCTGCATAGTAGTCCAGTATATCCCAGTTCATCAGCGGTGCTCCCTCACAAACCAGTGCCAGGTGTCAATCATCGCAAAGTTCCTGGGGCATACTCACATCCTCTGTTCATTCTCACCATAGACAGTGAGCATCTGCATCTCATTGTTTTTCCAGTTTAGCAGCTGGACTCAGTAAAGCCTCCTCTCAGTTGATATCCTCACTAAGGTAGTTGTACATTGAAGAAAAATGCCTTCCACAAAATGCTAACTGATGTTCCACTCAATTCACAAGTAGCAATGGTATGATAAGAATATGTATCAATATTAGATTTTACAGTTGGAGCATACAGGATTGTAGCTGGCTATTGGATGGCACTGGATATGTGTTACGGATATTCCTGTTTATTGATACCTGTTGGGCAGCTGCACCAAGCACTGCACACTTATGCCAAGCTATTGGTTAATGCACCAAGATTCATGAACTTTGTGGATGTTCGCTAATGGGATTCCAAAACACTGAATGCTAATGAACCTCACAAATTATGTATGGCACAAATGGTGCTTAAAAGCCACGTGTGCTTAGCTAACCATGCTCTGAGATATTGCTAAATGAACACTAGCTTCCAAAGGTAAGCTGTTACCGCTTGCATTGTTTTGTTGGAATATAGTGCTACTTTCACATACCTATGTTCTCATTATATTGTGTAAAATGACAGAAACATGTTTTCATGCATGTGTGGTTTGAAATTCTCGGCATTACAATCAATCTGTTACATAAAGGATGAAAGTAGACTTAATATGCCTGTATATTAGTACATATCATATAATATATATGTTATAACATGTCATATGTTGATACATATCTTTCACTATCAAGGAGGTTTTCCCCATATGCATTTCTATGACTACATACAAACCAGCCCTAGTGAACTACATATATGGATTGAATCAACACATATGCATAGTTAATACAGAATAACCTGTAACTTCTGACATATGTTTGCTGAGACTGACAATGTATGGGGGTTGTCTGCAAGTTGTATGCTCATTGACTGATTTATGGACACACTCCGATGATTAATCATAGACTAATAGTTGTGATTGCATTCAATGGGATATAAGCAACATTAGGATGGCTTAGTGTGTACATTGTTTGTTGTGGTTATATATGATCATGACCAAATACCAGGTCATTTTCATAAGCTGATGTTTTACTGCCTTGTTTCTGAATAAACGTCAGTAGTTGCATTCCATATCATTACAGTTCACATATGTGATGCTGCTTGTCACTGACTGAGACAATAACTGAGATACATTCTTCATTCTTGAAGTAGGATTGGTAGATGTGTTCAGCTGTACATGTAACTGTGGCAACACTATTGTTATACTACTGTAGTTGTGAAACATTGTTTATGTGTTTTGACCCTATTTGTCATAATATTCCGTGACATGGGTTCTTATCCCATCCCTGCATATATGACATGTACAAAACTTGTTGAATGGGTTGATATCTGTACACATGTATACTGATGTTGTTAGGACATAGGGATCAACTATTCAGTCATATGTTTTACATGTATTTATTCTGTTTATTTGTACATGACAGTGGTATACATGACATGGATTGTTTTGTAAAGCTATGTACTGGAAATGCAAAACAACCATTCATTTGACATATGCTTTTAACGTTGTCATGTCAATGTGTGAACCCTTATATAAAACATAAGATGCACATATCACCTGTCTTCAAGACATCAAATAATAGGAGAGCCAATTTTACATGTGGAGAAAAATTAAATAATAATACAGGCTCTGTGCCAACATGGCAGCAACCTGCTTGGACAGACAGGCAATACTGTGTGGAGAAATCAAGTGTGGATGGTTCATAGGTTCATAGGTTAGTACTAAGCTATCGGCCCTAGGGCCTATACAAGCCTAGCCATACCAATTCCCTGGCTATTTCTTCCCACACTATATACTTCCCTGGACCCCTGCCTAGCAGGGTGACTGATGTGATCCCTGGGGTGAATTTCCTTTCTCCCATCCAGTATAGGTTCTCTCCCATCCAGTATAGGTTCAATACAACAGATTATAGGTTCATAGGTTCATAGATCAGCACTAGGCCAACTGCCCTTGCAAGCCATTTTAAGCCTAGCCAGTTATTCCTTGGGAGACTCAAACCCTGCACCTTGTGTTTGTAAGGCAAACACCTTAACCATTAGGTCACCCTCCCAACATACATACATACATACATGACACATGCCATGGGTGAACACAATAGATCCAGGGACGCTTGCCAGTGATGTTGCCCTGACATGATCCTCTATGCAGCCAACAGATTCTGCCACTATGAGAAAGCAAGGAGTGCCTCTGGAGGTGGGCTACCATTGCCTCCCCAGGATGAGAAAACAATGTTCCTGGCCTCCCATCATAGCACTTGCCAGGATCAATGGATACCTGGGGGAGGTATTGAGGCAGATGTTCCAGGATGTACAGGTATGTCTATCATTCATAGATACTGCAGCATTAACTAAGTCTCATTAAAGGACATTAATTCCCAGTTCTTATCATAATGTTATATCTGTGCTGCAGCAGCAGAATTATGCTCTGTAAATAACAGTACACCTGATGCAAATGCACAACATAAAAGTTAGAGCATTTTATCATACTTAGTACATACATAACACTGTCAGCAGCACTGTGTGATACTGTGTTTTTCAACTGTATGGTCCCATCTACATCAGAACAATGGCAACACATCAAGTGTCTCCATATCCTGCTAGTGTGAACCTTAGCTGTTGTGTGTCTCTACCCCCTCTTATGATGTTGCAGTATCCTTACATGTTTTTGTGCAATTTTAACCTACAGATACAGCCTCATGAGACATGGGTCATGAAGCAATGGGCACAGACAGATCTATCATATTGTTGCTATGGTGCAGCACTGTTTAGCACACCTATGATCTATGATATTAATGTTAGTTTGTTCGCTGCACAGGTACATTTACATGATGTGTGCATCATTTGTAACATAAGTGTCTCCATATCATCTTAGTGTGATCCATATGTGTGTGCCTCTGCCTTCTGTTATGACTTTAGAGTATACTCACATGTTGTTTCTGTGCCATTTTAACCTACAGATGCATCTTCATGAGACATGGGCCATGAAGCACTGGACACAGACAGACCTGTCATATTGGTGTTATAGTGCTGCACTGTTTAGCACACCTGTGATCTATCAAATTAACATTGACATGTTCCCTATAGAGGTACATCTGTATGATGTGCAACATTTCTCATGTGTCTCCATACCTATAAGTGGGTTTCATAGTTGTTGTGTACCTCTGGCTCCTGTTATGACTTTAAAGTAAACTCACATGTTGTTATTTGTGTGTCACTTTGTAATATAGGTTCTGCTTTATGTCAGATAGTTTCCCCAACCAGGGAGGATGTACCTGGTAAGGCAGTCTATATGGTTGCTACATTTCACTATTGACATACATACATGTTCTTCAAGACTAATGTGGTCTTGTTCACATGCATAGGGCACCTTCAATCTAAACATCATTATCATCCATTCAGTATGTGCATATCTTATTTGATGTGTATTATACATCAGGTGGAAAGCTACATGATGCTTTGTATGTGCTTACTACTGAGTTGTATACATTTATATTTTGTAAATGACAGAGCTGTTTCAACCCTCACCACCAGTAGGAGTCAGAGGAGGACATGTCAAGTAGATTGCAGTAGTTGTATTGATATTAGCTGTCATATTTATTTGACATGTAAATTATATGCCATATCTCTGTTATATAGGGTCCCTGAACCACCATCAGCCACAACAGCCTGGTAAGTCCATATCATCATTAGCACTGTAGTCATTTAGTTGTCCAAAATTTCAGTAATATGCTGCATCAATTGACTTCTGTGAATGTACATGATATGTGTCCTCTGTCTCTTTTTGTAGCTGCTCCATTACCTGCCACCTTCAGTGGCCCATCCACTAATCCTGAGAAGGGATGTGATGTGCCTCACTCTGATAGTATGGACAAAGGCACAGGGGCCATTGCACTGGGTTCATTGCCCAGTCAAGAAGGAGACAGACATGGTTCATGGTATTGCTTCCAGTATGCAGGATAATGTGGCAGCCATGCTGATGATGTGCAGACATCAGATGATGACCATGACCCACTGTCTCATGCAGAGTCTGTTAATGATAGTTACTCTTCCCCATGAAAGACAGATACTGTTTGTTGGACTACACATGAAAGTGTAGCTGATGTGCATGGACACATGTCAGAGGCTGTTTGCTTATTATTAGAGACACATGAACATTCACAGCAATGTCATGGCTCTGACCTGTGCACACTTGCCTGTGCCACTGATCATGTAGCACACCAGCTGCTTGTGTTACATGAAGGTCAGGACTGCAGACATGGAGAGGTCATGGCAGCAGTGGCTGTAGATTATGACAGTGTGGTATCTGTTAAACACTCTGTTGAAAGCCTTGTTATGGTGAAGCTAGAGCAGTGCCATAGTATGTACTAGGTGTTATGTGCCTAACTGCACTGAGCAGATTACCTCCAGTGGGGAGAGAACTCCCTCTCATTCGACCCACACATGGCCCTTGGACATTAATATCTGTGCTGCAATGTGCAAGCACATTTGCTGTTGGTCACTCAACTGTGAGCCCAACAGTCAAGTCCAGACAAACACATCACACAACTGCTCCTACCAACAATGTGTCCCAAAATGCTAGTGTCACCACCACCAGCTCCTCAGTACAGTGCGATGGGCTCAGTGTTTCTAGATGTGGCAGGGGCAGCCAGTACCACCTTGTGAGCCATCAGTGTGGAAACCATAGACTGCAGTAGAGTAATACTGATGGTTTATCCAATGCGCACACTGTTGTGTCATTCTCACCCTGTGGCAATTATGTCTGCTGTGCTGACTGCTGACTAATCAATTTGTAGGTGTTTTTTCAAACATCTGATGCTACAGGGATTTTGATAATTTCTCTGACCTAGGTAACTAGCTTCAAGTTGTGATATGTAATACACATTTGTCATTACTATACATTAGTACAGATATTGATGATAGTAATGCTCTATAAGACAAACTCCATGCTTCTATGTTTGTGTAACTTGCTAGCTGATATATCACACATACTTACAAGGTTAACAGGTTAACAGCATGTTATCTTTGTCATCCAGCATTGCTTGCCACATTACCTATTTCCTGTTGTCTGCCATTCCCACATGCACATGTATGCCTCTGTGTGCATAACTGTGTTACTTATGGCATTTTAATATGGCACTGCACATGCCTCCTCACAGCACTTATTGCACTTCTATGGACCAGTTTCCATTTTGTATCTCCATACTAACATATACGTCCAGTATGTACCTGTGTACCTTCCCATATCTCCCTGATTCCACACACACACACACACACACACACACACACACACACACACACACACACAAACATGTATATATATATATATATATATATATATATATGGATTTGCTTTATAATTTCGAAATACTGAAATACCAAATTTCAGTATTTCAAAATCATAAAGTCGAACGTCCATAATCCCGACAATACACAATCACGAAACACACAATCACGAACACATACAAACCATACACCACACAACACATACATCGTCCAACCCACACTACAACAGACAAAACACACACAAACACAAAAACACAAACAAACCTACACTACATGTAAGCAGGGGGGCAAGCCCCCATGCACCCCATATAGGGCTGTGCCCCACACCCCTACTTATATATACTAAATCTGAGCTCACACAAACAGACACAAAAAGGAAACACACACCCACACATTTCGCAGTCCTTCGCACACACACACAAACATCACACATATACATACATCCACACATTCAGACACATCCAGACTCCCACACAAAACCCTTATGAAACACTCACTTACCTTCAATTGCACCTACATCCATACACAATACACTCCCAACACCGCATGCCATCTACTGTAAGCCATAACCGCAAATTTGAGATTCGAATTCACGATTATGCACGTTCGCAAGTTTCAGTTTTCGACTTTATGATTTCGAAATACTGAAATTCGGTATTTTAGTATTTCAAAATTATAAAGTGAACCCATATATATATATATATATATATATATATATATATATATATATATATATATAGATATGGATTCACTTGAGAATCTCGAAAAACTGAAATACCGAATTTCAGATTTCCAAAATTCAAATCCCGAAATCTTACAAGCCCGAAACACCACAAGCGCAAAACTTAAAATCCCGAACATACACTACAAACACAACACACACATACACATACACACACTCTCCCCCCACAATCAAACACACAATCCTAAAATACAAATAAGCATGGGGGGGCAAGCACCCCTGCACACCCCCCTACTTATATATTCTAACTCCGAGACCGAACAATCTCACACACACAAAGGTAACTCAAACCCACACATTTCACAGCCCCTTGCACACACATATCATAACCAAAACACGCACTAACATACACTACAGCCCATAACCTACACACTCATACAAACTTACCTGCACTTAGATCCAGTCATACACCGCAACACCAGAAGCTCTGAACATCTGCATTTCAAATTTCGTGCTTCTGGTGTTTCGCGATTTCAAGATTTTGGGCTTAGAATTAAGGAAAACTGAAATTCGGTATTTCAGTTTTTCAAAATCCTATCGGGAACCCATATATATATATATATATATATATATATATATATATATATATATATATATATATACATATATATATATAAACACACGCACATGCACACACACACACACACACACACACACACACACACACACACACACATACATATATATTTTCTGTCACTTAATTGTTTCACTGAATAGTGTGCCGTGTGTCTCTGTGCTGTAAGAGGGGGTGATTGTATTCTCACTTCTTTGTTATCTGATATTTAACTGTTAGCCTAGAGGGTTTCCTCCATACTTTAAGTGCTAGCCACAATGTTTGAGAATTAATTTTGTGCTCAATTTCTGAGTGACTTGGTTGGCTACAATCACCTGCATTAGAAGCTGAAGTTAAGTGCAAACTTGCTGTACTGTGTTTTAATCTTCTGTTAAGTGCAAACTTGCAGTTTTAAAAGTACTGTATTTTATTTCTTCTGTTACCAAATTGTTTCACTGAATAGTGTGCTGTGTGTCTCTCTGCTGTAAGTGGGGGTGGTGGTCTTCTCACTTCTTTGTTATCTGATATTTAACTGTTAGCCTAGAGGGTTTCCTCTGTACTTTAAGTTCTAGCCACAAAGTTTGAGAATTAATTTTATGCTCAATTTCTGAGTGACTTGGTCACCTGCATTAGAAGCTGAAGTTAGGTGCAAACTTGCAGTACTGTGTTTTATTCTTCTGTTAAGTGCAAACTTGCAGTTTTAAAAGTACTGTATTTTATTTTTTCTGTTACCTAATTGTTTCACTGAATAGTATGCTGTGTGTCTCTCTGCTGTAAGAAGGGGAGGTGATCTTCTCACTTCTTTGCTATCTGATATTTAACTGTTAGCCTAGAGGGTTTTCTCTGTACTTTAGGTGCTAGCCACAAAGTGTGAGAATTTATTTTATGCTCAATTTCTGAGTGACTTGGTTGGCTATAATCACCTGCATTAGATGCTGAAGTTAAGTGCAAACTTGCAGTACTGTGTTTTTTTCTTCTAAGCCGAAACTTGCAGTTTTAAAAGTACTGTATTTTATTTTTTCTGTTACCTAATTGTTTCACTGAATAGTGTGCTGTGTGTCTCTCTGCAGTTAGTTCCCTACCCACCTACCCTGTTCTTGTCCTGGTGTTAGTGTTGGTGGCTCTGGAATTGCCTGCCTCTCTTGTAAGTCTGTATTTGAACACTCCTCCTGGGTCCATCTCATTTGCACCGAGTACAGTGAGATCATATTCTGAGTCTAGTGTTCACTCTACTTAATACAGAGAGAAGATTTGAGAAGGCCAACCCACTTAGGTTAATCCTTCCTCTCTCCTTGCACTTTACTAACAAAAAAATGTACTTTATTAATATGCTTTTACTGTATTTGTGTTTCCTCCTACTTTATTTTGCTTTTGCTTCTTCTTACAAGTACTCAATTTTATTTATTCTGCTGCATTTATTACTGCTTGGTAGTAGCCTGACTAAATTGTAACCGTTATTCTAAGTCTTTTGGTTTAAGCACTTGTGCTTTATACCAGTTGTTTTACATTAAGAAGGTTTGTGGTCTGCACTGTTGTGGCAGGACAGGTAGATTACATCCTTCTAAGCTGTGAATAGCTGATTGAAGGTTCAGTGTCTGCTATTCTAAAAGTGTATTAGTTCTGGTTTAAGCATTTGGGCTTCAGGCCAGTTATTCTACATTAAGAAGGTTTGTGGTCTGCACTCTTTTGGGAGGACAGGCTGGATTCTGCCCTTCTGAGCTGGGAATTTCTGGTCACAGGCTAATTGTGCCTGCTTATTTGAACTGTTTCTTTCTGAAATTGGTGCACCTTGTTGCTGTAGCATAGACCAGATTCAGGACTGCTGAATCTAGCTTTGTTTGTATAACTTGAGCATTGATCTAGGCCATCTTTTTTTTTGGACAAGGTTCCCCTGCACCCTAGTGGCAGGAGTGTGCAGTTAGAACTTGTCTGATTGAAGACTGCTGGAACAGGGCTCAGTCTTGAGCTTTTTCCTGGTTAATTGAATAAATTGTTTAAATCAGTTTGTTCATTTTCTATTGTTTTATTTATATATATATATATATATATATATATATATATATATATATATATATATATATAGATGCACTTTATTCATCTGTGTTTACTGTATTTGTGTTTCTTTCTTCTTTATTACTAGGGGCATTGACTACAACTCTGATCTGAGATACAAATAAGTATCATTTTCTGTGGCTTTAAGGTGTTTTTTATTTTATTGTATCTGCTTTATTTTCTAAAAAAAATACTTGTTTCCCACCTTTCTAAGCTAGTATAGTTTTCAGGTTAGTGCTGAATTCAGGGCTGTGTTACAAGTCTTTGTGATTGCCCATACTTTACTTGGATAGAAGGAAGTTTCTCTGTTCACCTGTGAGAGAGGGGAGCTTTGAGCAGCTTATCTGTCCTTGGAGAAGTGGTATCAGCCCAGAAATTAGTAGTTTTTGGCCATTTGGGGCTAATTTCTATCTCTTTCATTTCCCCTGCTATAAAAACTGCATTTGCCTGATTTAGCGCACCAGGCAGTGCCGGTTAGCTAGAGTATAACTATTTCCAGCTCCACAAAGTCTCCTCTTCAATTTTTCCCTTGGAACTAGACAAACTTTCAACTTAAGCACTCATACCATTCATTTCTCAGCCTGGCTCAAAACGCATAGCAAGCACTTATAAACCCTAGCAGTAGACACCCCAATACTGTACAGAAGGACAAGGCTCTCTATTCGACTTTACCAGCCAATCAGTAAAACAGTTCACTGTACCTATCCAGGCATGTCCAAAGGGCAGTTTCAGGTGTACTCTCCAGTCCAACTGGTGAATCTGGGCATTTTGAGGCAATGTTTCAACTGCCTCATGTACACAGACAACCCTCTTCTCCTACCACCAAACACTAATACATGCGAGAGATGCAATTATGCAGCCAAACTGGAGGCTAATCTCTTTCAACCCAAGACTGGATCAGACAGTCAAGAGGAGAAGGGAAATACTTGCATCACACCACCAGTCTCACATAGACCCATTAAACCAGCACAGGCAAAAAAACACACATAAATACACAAAAACATACTCAGATGCTCTAAATAAAAAGCTGCAAAAGCAACAGAGACCTCCAAAGCAGACATCCAAGCACCCTCCACACCCCAACTCAAACCATGAAACACATACTTCACAAAACCAGTGTGCCACACAATCACAGCCCTTAAAACAAAATAACATACCCAACACACTAGTAATAGGTGACTCTATAGTCAAGCACACTGATATCCCACTCACTAGACTGAACAACGAGAAAGTTATTGTTAGCTGCCTGTCGGGTGCCAGGATCTGCCACATAACACAAGCACTCAGGTCACTCCAGAACAAGTACAAATATGACTGTGTCATTATCCATGTTGGTGTGAATGACCTGAGCTGTACCTCTGTGGGCAACATGAAAAAAGAGATGGAAGAGCTCTCTGATCATGTAGTCCAGGCCAGTATGACCCTGACCCTGAGTAGCATCCTGCCCTCACAAAAATGATACCACGGTATAAAGAAAAATTATCAATTTCAACAATTGGCTAAATTTCTGGTGTCATTCAAAGGGGATCCACTGTCTGTCCACCTGGGATGACATGCTCAACAAGCCACGCTGCTTCACTAGAGACAGCTTGCACCTGTCACCCTTAGGCTTTTGAACACTGGCCAAACCTCTTGCCACCCCCCTAGTGCCATTTTTAGGCAAGGCTCAAAAGACAAACCCACCACCGTAAATAGCACAAGTAACAAAAAACTGCTACTCAATGCCAGAAGTCTAAACCTCAAAATGCATGCATTCGAGGCATTCCTCAATATGGAGAAAATTGATATATATGTGGTAACAGAAACCTGGTTTAAGGCTCCAGAGAGCACCTCAGCACTACCAGGCTACAAATCATACTATACATTTCGGCCACAGAAACCGGACAGAAATACAAAAGGTGGGGGCGTATCCATATTCATCAAGGATACTCACACCTCCAGGTTAGTGGAACAGAACGATGCTTCAGAGACCATCCACGTGCAACTAACAATAGGCAAAACTGCAATTCAAATTGCAGCTTGCTACAGATCACCCACCATATCCCAGGACCCCCATTCTGCATTTCTGGAAACTCCTGCAAACATAAAGGTCCTACCAAACACCCTAATATTTGGTGATTTCAATTACCCAAACATTAACTGGGAGAACTACAAGTACTAACTCCCTTGTCCAACATTTCGTAGAATTTATAAACTCAAATGTCCTGGATCAACTGGTCAACACTCCCACCAAAGGTGACAACATATTGGATCTGGTCATCACCAAAATGGACGACCAGTGTTCCACAGCGGAGGTCAACCCCTTGCTGGTTCGATCTGACCATAATCCACATTCCATCCCCACCCCCTGGTCAAGGAAACCACTGTTAAAAACTTTTCAAAAGCAAACTTCACATTAGTTAAGACCGAGGTTGAAAGTTTCAAAGCCCCCTGCCAAAGGATAACGCTGTCCAAGCTGCAAAATCCTTTACTAATGCATTCTATTGACACCTACAAGAAAGCATGAATCATGCTATCCCAAGCAAAACCAAGACTCACTCCTCCAAGAAGAGGAAATCAGTCTGGTGGACCCCTGCCATAAACAAATACAACACAAGGAGGAAACAAGTACAGAAAAGAGCAGAATCCCAAGAAGGGAAGGCATCCCTGATCAGTATCAGCAAGAAACTACAATCCCTCATAAAATCATCCAAGGCTAGCTTCGAAAGAAAAATTGCCAAGGACTCCAAATATAACCACAAGACATTCTTTAGCTATGTCAAGAATCTAAGTGGCAATGCTCAGATCTGCTCGGAATTAGTGCAGAATGGCACAAAATACACTGAACCAACCGATATCACCAACATCCTGGCAGACAGGTTCAGTGCAAACTTCACCCCCCCTCACTCCCAAAAAGGCACATAACCACACCAGAAGAATGCAGCACCCCTGAAATCACAGACATTCAGCTTAAAACAGCCCTCTCCAAAGCCAAAAGCACAGCATCAATGGGACCGGATGGTGTCCCAGGCTGCATCCTACACTAGCTCAAAGATGAACTAACCCCTCACCAGAACTCACTGTTCAAATTCAGCCTCTCCACAGACTACGTATCCATAGAGTGGTGGACAGCAATGGTTATTCAGCTCCACAAAGGTGGAGCCACAACAGACCCCAGGTACTATTGCCCTATAAGCCTGATTATCTTGGTCTGCAAGGCTATGGAGTGCATCATCATGGAGCTCATTAACAGAGACATTGGGAACCTCCAAACACTAGACCCTACCCAGTTTGGCTTTGTTAAGGGCAGATCATGCCTCCTAAATCTGGTGGACTTCTTTGAGACAGTTACCAAGGCTATAGATGAGGGAAAAGTGGTACACACAGCCTACCTAGACATTGCAAAGGCCTTTGATACCATTCCCCATTCTGGTATTATAGACAAGCTAACCAGCCTGAACATAAGCCCCTCTGTCACAAGATGGTCTGTCAAATAGCTCACGGACAGAATCCACATGGTGAGAGTTGCAGGAGCTAAGTCTGACTCTAAACCAGTTACAAGTGGCATTCACCAGGGCTCAGTCATAGGACTCCTCCTGTTTGGCATATACTTCTCAGAGGTTCAGACAAGCACAAGAGGACTATGGCTGACCAAGTTTGCAGATGACTGCAAACTAGGGGCTATAATTGACTTTCTGGCTGACACAGACATCCCCCAAAAGGGTTTCACTGAGACGGATACCTGGTGTCAAAATCATGGCCTCAAGCTGAATGCCAAAAAGTACATAGTCATCCCCTTTGGAAAAAACAAAGTACCCACAAACTACCACATAGGTGGTATTCCCCTAAATATGGAAGACGTAATAAGGGATCTGGGGACCCAAGTAGACCCTTGGATAATCACATTGCCAAAGTGGTTAGAAAATCCTTCTATGTGGCCCATCTAATCACAAAAGGGTTTACATCCAGATCAAAAGAGTTCATTGTGCCCCTCTACCCATCATTCATCAGACCCATCAAAGAGTACAATGCCCCATTTGGGATGTACCTTACAAGACACCTGCAACAGCTGGAAAGACCACAGAAGTACCTCAACAAGAGGATCAATGGCCTCAAACAGATGCCCTATGCATCTTGACTGAAGAAACTCCAGCTGTACTCAGTTGCATACCACCTACTCAGAGGTGATCTTTGCCTGATATACAAGGCCATGTTCAACCCAGAACTGATAGACAAGCTCCACCTAAAAAAAACATATCCCTTCAAGCCACATGCTCTAGGGATCTAAACATCATCACAGCAATAAATAGAATGTGCTAGAGGGATAGATTCCTGTCCCAGAGACTTCCCTGCTAACTTCAGAGTTGTGCACTGTTATTTTTGCTTCACTGTATAGTTTTTCAGATCTCTGCTGAAGGTGTTGGTTTTTCCATACCCACCCTCCCTATTCCTGTGTTGTTATTTAAATTTGGAGGCTTTTGCAGTTGCCCACCCCCACTATAGATTTGATCTGGGACACTCCCCCCAGTCCCATCTCTTTGCCTCATTCTACCTAATAGACTCCTTCTGCACTTGTTTTTAGTCATTTTTAATTTAATTGCATTTTTAAACTGTTTGGTCTAACATTGCTACATACACAAGTGTGCTAGCTTGCACTGCATTTGAATTGTTTTGACTGCTGTTTTAGCTACTTTTCTGTATATATATATAAAAAAATACCTTTCCTGTAACTGGTGTAGTTCATATTCAAATTTGCTGTATCCAGGACTGTACATAAGCTTCTGAGCCCTCCCAAGCTTTCTGTGTTGGAGGGAAGCCTTCTAGCTTATCAGTGGGAGTGGTAAGCACTAGGTAACCTATCTACCACATAAGGAGTGGTTCTGGCTCAGAAATTGTAGTTATTGGCCGTTTGGGCAGTTTTTCCATCTCTCTCAACTTCCTGATTTAAAAGCCCACATTTGCACTTGTTTCCCCCTTTCCTGTAACTAGTTTAGTCCAGATACAGATTCTTGGTTTTAGCACTTGAATTTGCTTATTCATGATCAGCACTTGTTCAGAACCTGTAAGCACTAAATAACCTACTAATTACTACAGCACTCAAGCTTCCTCATCACCTAGAGGAAAACAGTTTGCTGCTTACTTTCCTCACTTGCTTAGAGAAAAATAGCTCTTGTACTCACTTTCCTCACTTATCTAGAGGAAAATGTTTTTTTATTCAGGCATGTCCAAGGGTCAGCTCCCAGTGTTCTCTCCTGTCTATCTGATGAATCTGGGCATCTTGGGGTAATGTAGAAATTGCCTCATGTACACAGACAACCCTCTCTTCCTACCACCCAACACTACAAACTGTGAGAGATGCACTTATCTAGCCAAACTGGAGGTAAAGCTCTCTCCAATCAAGACTGAACTTGACAGTCAAGAGGAGAAGGTAAACACTTGCTCCACACCACACTCATCACATAGTCTCACTAAATCTACACCACCAAAATCCACACATAGAAACACAAACACATTCGCGGAGGCTCTCAATAATAATCTGCTCAAGCAACAGAGACTTCCAAAGCAGAAGTGCAAGCAACCTCCACCCCTCAACACAACCCAAATGACACATAATCTGCAGACTCAGTGTGCCACTCAACCACAGCCAATAATGCAAAACAAAGTACCCAACACACTAGTCATAGGTGACTCTATAGTCAAGCACACTGATGTCCCACTCACCAGGCTAAACAAAGAGAAGGTTACTGTCAGCTGCCTGTCAGGTGCCAGGATCTGACACATAACCCATGCACTCAGGTCACTCCACAACAAGTACAAATATGACTCTGTCATTGTCCATGTTGGTGTGAATGACCTGAGATGTACCTCCCTGGACTACATGAAAAGAGACATGGAAGAGCTCTCCGATCTTGTAGCCCAGGCAGGTATGACCCTAGCCCTGAGTAGCATTCTGCCATCACCCAGAATGATGCCGCAGTACAAGGACAAAATGATTGACTTCAACAATTGGCTAAGCTTCTGGTGCCATTCTAAAGGGATCCAGTATCTGTCTGCCTGGGATGACATGGTCGACAGACCACGATGCTTTACCAGAGATGGCCTGCACCTGTCCCCCCTGGGATTCCGGATACTGGCTAAGGTTCTTGCCGCCCCTATAGTGCCTTTTTTAGGCAAGGTTCAAATGCCAAATTCACCACCATAACAGGAACAGGCAAGCAAAAACTGAGGGTGATGCTACAAAATGCTAGAAGTCTAAATCTCAAAATGCACTCACTCGAAGCACTCCTTAAAATGGAGAACATCGATATCTGTGCAGTGACTGAGACTTGGTTCAAGGCTCCAGAGAGTACCCCTGCACTACCAGGCTATAACTCATACCACACTTTTCGACCATGTAATCTGGACTGGAACACCAAAGGTGGAGGTGTGTCCATATTCATTAAGGATATCCACACCTCCAGGCTAGTTGCTCAGCATAATGCAGCCGAGGTTATCCAAGTGCAACTAACTCTGGGCAAAACTGCAATCCAAATTGTAGCTTGCTACAGATCAGCCACCATGCCCCAGGATTTCCACTCCTCTTTTCTTGATGTAATGGAAAATATTAGGGTTCAACCAAACACCCTAATAATGGGCGATTTCAACTACCCCACCATTTACTGGGAAAACTACTCATGTACCAACTCCTTCGCTCAACGCTTTCTGGAATTCATAAACTCCAATGCCCTGGATCAACTTATCCACACCCCCACCAGGGGCAACAATATCCTAGATCTAGTCATTACCAACATAAGTGACCGGTGTTCCACACCTGAAGTCAACGCATCATTGGTCCGATCCGACCATAAGCTAATTACCCTAGATATCCACATCCTGCCCCACCCACCCCCATTAAGGAAACCATGGTAAAAAATGTCTCCAAAGCCAACTTCATGCTTCTTAAGACAGAAGTGGTAAACTTCATGACACCCATGCAGATGGACAATACAGTTACAACTACTGAATCCTACACAAATGCACTTTATAAGAACTTACATGAGTGCATGGATCGTGCTATCCCAAACAGAACCAAGATGCTATCCTCCAATAAAAGGAAGCCAATCTGGTGGACCCCTGACATAAACAAACTGTACAACAGAAGGAAGAAACTGTTGCAAAAGAGAGTAAAATCCCACGAGTGGAGGAGCTCCCTGGTCAGCCTCAGTAAGAAGCTGTGATCCCTGATAAAATCCTCCAAAGCTAGTTATGAAAACAAAATCACCACTGATTCTAAATACAACCACAAAGCATTTTCTAGCTATGTCAAGAATCTCAATGGCTACATTCAGATCTGCACTGAGTTACAGCACAATGGCACTAAATATACAGACCCAAATGATATTACCAACATCCTGGCAGATAGGTTCAGTGATAACGTTACCCCCCTCTCACCCCCTAAAGAGCCCATCTCTATACCGGAAGAATGCAAAGTTCCTGTAATCACAGCTGCACAGGTAAAAACCACTCTCTCCAAAGCCAAGAACACAGCATCCATGGGACCAAACAACATGCCATGCTGCATTCTACATGAACTACAGAACTAACTGGTACCCCACCTAAGTACCATGTTCAATCATAGCCTCACCTCAGGCTTTGTGCCTGCTGAATGGTGTACAGCAACGGTTATCCCATTCCACAAGGGAGAGCCACCATGGACCCCGGGAACTACCGCCCCATTAGCCTGATGAGCCTGGTCTGCAAGGCCATGCAACGTATCATCATGGAACTTATAAACAAAGACATTGGTAATCTCCAAACTCTGGACCCCACCCAGTTCGGGTTTGTAAAAGGCAGATCATGTCTCCTAAACCTGATAGACTTCTTTGAAGCAGTCACCAAAGCCATAGACAAGGGTAAGGTGGTTCACACAGCCTATCTAGATCTTGCCAAGGCTTTCAACACCATCCCCCACTCTGGAATTATAGATAAACACACTAAACTAGGTATAAATCCCTATGTCACAAGATGGGTTACCAACTAACTCACTGACAAAACCCACACTGTGAAAGTAGCAGATTCCAAATCCGACTTCAGACCAGTGACAAGTGGAGTACCACAGGGTTCAGTCCTGGGTACTCTCCTGTTTGGTATCTACTTCTCTGAAGTACAGGCTAACACAGAAGATCTTTGGCTAATGAAGGTCGCAGATGACTGCAAACTAGGAGCCATAATCGAAACTCCTAACAATGTGGACATCCTGAAAAAGGGCCTCACTGAGACAGATGCCTGGTGTCAAATCCATGGCCTCAAGCTCAGTGCTAAAAAGTGCATTGTCATCCCCTTTGGTAAAAACTCTCTAGCCATGAATGACAACATAGGCAGTAGTATACTTAACACTGAAAGTGGGATAAAAGACCTTGGGACACAGGTGGGTAGTAGTCTCTCCTTTGATAATCACATTGCCACAGTAGTCAGGAAATCCTTCTTCATGGCACACCTCATCACAAAAGGTTTCTCATCCAGAAAAAAAGAGGTCATTGTTCCCTCTACTCATCACTCATTAGACCCATTATAGAGTATGATATCCCTTTTGGTATGTACCTCACAAGACATCTACAACAACTGGAAAGGCCGCAGAAATACCTCACAAAGAGGATTACCGGCCTCAAACAGATGCCCTACGCAGACCGTCTTAAAAAACTCCAGCTTTACACCATTGCATATCGCCTACTCAGAGGTGATCTCTACCTAACATACAAAGCTATGTCAAACCCAGAGCTGTTGAACATGCTCCACTTAAAGAAATCCCAATCCCTCCGAGCTACATGCTTTAGGGACCTAAACCTTGTCACCACAATAAACAAAACATGCCAGAGGGATAGATTCCTGTCCCAGAGACTTCCCATACTCTGGAATAAAGTACCTATCAATATCAAACAAAGCTCTTCATTAGCACTCTTCAAAAAAAATCTTGATGATTGGATGGGAAATAGGAAATTCACCACGGGGATCACCTCTGTGGCTCTGCTCGACAGTGGCACAGGAAAATAATTTTCTTGGGTGGCAAAAGCCAGGGTACCTTTTTGGCTGGGCTTGTATAGGCCCCAGGGCCAATAGCCTAGTACCTACGTATGAACCTATGAACCCATGCTTTGGAACAAGATTCCAATCTACATTAGGCAGAGCTCCTCACTAACACTCTTCAAGAGAAACCTTGACGAGTGGATGGGAAACAGAAAGTTTACCCCGGGGATCACTTCAGTGGCTCTGCTGGACAGAGGTGCAGGGAACTAATCTAAGGGGGTGGTGAAAGCCAACACATTCTGGCTAGGCTTATAAATGCCTTTGGGCAGATAGCCTAGTACCTACCTATGAACCTATACAGATATATATATATATATATATATATATATATATATATATATATATATATATATGTGTGTGTGTGTGTGTGTGTGTGTGTGTGTGTGTGTGTGTGTGTGTGTGTTTTATAAATATATATATATATATATATATATATATATATATATATATATGCACACACACACACACATATATATATATATATATATATATATATATATATGTATATATATATATATATATATATATATATATGTGTGTGTGTGTATATATATATATATATATATATATATATATATATATATATATATATATATATATATATATGTTGCTGTATCCCAAACATTGCTGCATGTTTCATGGCTGCTGTGCAGTCACTGTCATTGGGTCTACTTTATGTCCTTGAAAAGCAAGTTGGCCGAATATGAAATGCCTGACACATAACGCCCGAATGCTGACTATCCCAAAACGTGTGTGTCCCAAAACTGGAAAGAGCGAATCACCTACTTTGTCCACGATCCCTTACACCACTGCACTGAATCATGCAGAGGACTCTTTCCTTCAATATTTATTCATCTTGCTTCCAGTGGCAATGTCTAGCTACTGTTACTCTATAGTAGTGGTCATGTACTTACCTAGAACGAACCCTGCTGGTGTTTCACCACATTGGAAAGCAGACCTCAGTGCACTTTCCCTCAATATTTCTGCATCATGCACACTACCGGGCTGTGTTGCCATGATATTATTTATGAGGTCATCTGCAGAGCACACCACCTGACATTTGAGTAATGGCCATCCTTTTTTATTGATGTACCATTAAATGTCAAGTACAGCTGGAGTTTTGTTTGGGACGTGGGTGCAATCTATTGCACAGAAAACATGGGAGAAGTTGGATATGACAAATAATTGTTGCATGCCAGCTCTGTGCTCAATTACTTTTTTTGGGAAGTGGATATATTCATCCACTTTGCTGCACATTGCTGCAAGGAACTGTGTGAGAATGCAGCTGTCTGGGGCACTCTCATAACATCTCCCATATACTGCTGAGAGGTCCCACATGTCAGAATACGTTGATTCAGGCACATTTTGGTTTCGAGCAGTACAGGGTTACCCCACAGACTGCAAGTGTACATGTCAGGTGTACAGGCCTGCACACAACCTGCATCAGCTGTCTGTCTAATCTGTTTATATCTATTAATCTGTATCTGTTGATTATTTACTGTTCAGGCAGCTGACTTAACTGTAGCCTGACTCTGTGTATGTGTATTTGTAATATATATATATATATATATATATATATATATATATATATATATATGGATCTACTTTGATCCAGCGAATTTACGTTTCATCAAAACTTAAATTCGCAAACTCACTTACGTGAAAATGCATTTTTTCGAAAATGCACTTTCGTGTAAAAAAAAAAAACTAAAACTTAAACCAAAATAAAAAAAACGCTTTATTATGCAGGGGGAAAGCCCCTCCTGCACCCCCCCACTTTAATATTCTCACTCCAAGATCGCACTACAGTGGGGAAAAGGGAATATTCCCCTATCCCCACTGTAACATGATCTCAGCAATAGTTTGTTTAGTTGTACATCAACAGTAAACATTGATGTACAACTAAAGTAACATGCAAACTGCATGTTTTTATTTCATTTCTGTTTTTTTTTAATTCTGTTCTTACACGAAACTGCATTTTCAAAAAATGCACTTTCACGTAAGTGAGTTTGCGAGTTTAATGAAACATAAATTCGCTGGGTCAAATGGGATCCATATATACACACACTCACACATATATATATATATATATATATATATATATATATATATATATATATATATATATATATATAAAAATCTACTTTCAAATATCATATTCCCATATCATCGATCTTCAAATTATCCAGACCATAATGTCATAAATTTATAAATTTATAAATTTATAAATTCATAAATTCATAAATTTAAGTTGCTTTTTCCCTAAATGCCCACCAACTGGCACTCCACAATCTTCCTACTGTCTCTTATACTCCTGCCACTCTCCTCCTCGTCTCACCTACCTTGCTCCATTGCACCTCTTCTGCAACCCTCTCCCTTACTATCTCTCATTTGACTGCCTATCCACATTTTGTCTTCCACTTAGCTAACACCCATCTCAATCCTTCACATAACCTACTATCCTATCCAACTGTAATCCCTCCAAATCCATACCCATAACTGTACTTCTCAGACTATCTTTCCACCTACTACACATCTCAGTAAACTTACCTTCTGCTCTCTCTCTTTTCTGATTGTTTTTTCACCACTCTTTCTCCTTCTCTGTCTTCCGCTCCGTTAAGCCCTACGGGCTCACTCCGCTCCCCTACCCTGCCCCAATTCCCACCGCCCCCAGTGGTCCTACTTTTATACCTCATATTGACACACCCCTACCCAATCAGGTATAATCCCCTCTTTTGCCAACCCCTCCCTCTTATCTCATACCACACCCAACTTTCTCAGAACCCTCCTCCACACTACCTCTTAAAGTCTTTAACACTACTTTCCTTTCTTCTTCCTTCTATTTTCCTTTATCTCTATCGGTTTCCCTAACCTACACTATGTGGACATTATCTCTCCCAATATACTTTCAAATAACTATCTGTTTAACACTCTTACCTCCTCTTGTGATTACTCATCTCCTAACCTCCTATGAACACCCACTCCCTCTACTCTTGTGCTTCCCTCTAAGCACACCTCTACACCTAACTCACCTTCTACACTAACCACATTAAATCTTCCTACCATACCTAACTACATATCTACCAAACACCACAAACTTGCTTACCCTAAGCTAAGTAAACAAAGAAATAAAAATATATTGACATCCTACATAAACAGTCCCAGCTCCAATATTTCTTATTGTTTCAATCACTATTGGATGGGGACATTCACCCTAACCCTGGCCCAAATAGCACAAACACTAATAGTTATATTAAACAAGATAAAGATTCTCCTATATCATCAAACACTTATACCAACTCTCTCACCATAGCTCATCTTAATATACGTAGCATTTGTAACAAGATCTCTCAACTCCATGCCCTTTTAGATGTTCACCATTTTGATATCTTATGTTTATCCGAAACTTGGCTAAAACCTACCATTAAGGATAATGAAATTACCCCTCCCGGATATAATATCTTTAGACTGGACCGTAAAACCAAAAAGGGAGGTGGCGTAGCAATTCTGTACAAAGCACAACTACAAATTAGTATTATAAATCTTAACCTTACTCAGGACAATAATGCAGAAGTAATCAGCTCAAAACTTCAAATCAAACCTAATAAAGCTATTAACATAATTTGTGTATATCTCCCCCCAGGAAATAACACTAACACTCTAGAATGCATCCTGAGCTTGCTGTCAAACAACCTCCCCCAAGAAACAGTAGTTCTAGGTGACTTTAACATTGATTGGAATTCTTTTAATAGTATAAACCCTACATCCCACATAAACCTATATGGCTTCTCTCAACTCATTAACTGTCCAACCAGAACTGATAAATCCAACAACCATGAATCTATTCTAGACTGGATTCTGATTAATACTCCCCAACAAACCTACCAGTCCGATACCCTTCCAGATGATCTAAGCGACCATTCTTTAACTTATGTCATTAGACACAAAATCAACCTAACCTTACCTGCCACACTTAGAACACTAAGAACAAAAAAGACTTTTAACTCAGAAGATTTTCTAGCTGATCTAAAATATTGTAATTGGTCCTCATTGAAATATCTTCCCCTTAATGAAGCAGTAGATTACTTTAACTCTACATTCTTATCAATTCTAGACCAACATGCCCCAACTCGTACCATCAGAACCAAATCAAAAGTAGCACCCTGGCTAACTAATAATACTAGGCATAAAATCATTATTAGAAATAAATCATGGTCAAAATGGCGCACCACTAAAAATCAAACTGATCGTCAAAAATTTAGAGAGCTTACAAACAGCACTAAAAGAGCTATCCTGACAGACAAAAAAAACTATTACCTTCAGCTGCAGAACATCACTAATAAGGAACCTAAAAAATTCTGGGCCAGTATTAATAATCTTCTGTCTCCAGGTCACTCCATTACACCTAATCCCCAGGACTCTAACCCAGAAAACCCTAAACAAACAGCAAATGACTTCAACTCATTCTTCACAAACACTATCCAAACACTAGCTAGTCATCTATCTCCTGATACCTCAAATCTTCCTCCATCCACATTAAATCCACCTCCTACACTCCAATTACAACCAGTCTCTACCTCCTTTATCACATCATTGCTCTTAAAGTTAAAACCCACCACTCCCTCTGCAGACAAACTGCCTGCAGAATTCTTACAGATAGGTGCCAAAGCCTTAGCCTACCCTATTTCCATCCTGATCAATAGATCTATAAAGGAAGGAATCTTCCCCTCTATCTGGAAAATATCTCATATCATCCCACTACATAAAGGAGGAAACTCTAATGATTTCTCTAACTTTCGTCCAATAGCTCTCCTCTCACCAATCGCAAAAATCATGGAAAAATGTATTCACAAACAAGTACTAAATCACCTTCTCAACAACAACTTACTTTCTAACTGTCAGCATGGTTTCAGACCCTCACACAGTACCACTACTGCTTTACTCTCCTTCACTAACTCCATTAACACTAACCGTAACAATAACTATCTATCTTCCTCTGTCTTCATCGACCTATCCAAAGCTTTTGATATGGTGAATCATAAACTTTACTACATATCCTACAATCACTGGCTCTTGATCATCTTGCCTTGTCCTGGTTTGCATCTTACCTAGAAAATCGTCAGCAGGCAGTACTTTGGAAAAACTCACTTTCTAATCTTCTACCTATCTCCTTAGGTGTACCTCAAGGCTCTATCCTAGGCCCTTTGCTATCTTCTATCTTTATTAATGACCTTCAATCTGCTATCCCATATACTACCTGTATACAATATGCGGACGACTCAACTATAATCTGCTCTGCTAACTCTCATACAGAACTCCAGTCACTTACTCAAAAAGCTTTCAGTGCTGTAGAACAACGGTTCTCTTACCGCTGTCTACTCCTCAACCCCAAGAAAACAAAACTATTACTTATTTCACCTACTCGTAAATCTACTCCACCTTACTTTACTCTTACATCCACTGACGGAACACTCATCTCTCCTGACTTGACCACAAAACTATTAGGGATAACTATTGATAATAACCTCAACTTTGACTCTCACATCAACAACACCATAAAATTAGTTAATAAAAATAGGATCCCTTTACAGAATCAAACCTTTCCTAACACCCACAGCAAGGTCCACCATTGCTAGATCTCACCTAATCTCCACTCTTCTCTATGCTTCCCCCATTTACACTAATCTTTCCAAAAACAACATGAAGAAACTAGAAACATCCTATCATAACATAGCTCGATTCGCTATTGGATCTCCTTTTAGAACTTATCACTGCTTGAACCTAAAAGAACTAGGCTGGATTGAACTTCCTAACCAACTTGTACTTCAACAGATCTTAATTGCTTATAAGATTCTATATCAGCCAACCAACACACCAACACTTACTAGCCTTATTTCTCCATACAACAACCTGCAACAACTACGTTCCTCAAATAAACTTCTGATTAATATTACCAAACCTAACAATAATGCAGGTGTCAGTTTATTCTCCATCTCTGTTGGAAAAGCATGGAATAAACTACCCTCTGATATCACTTCTTTAACCTCTTTCCAACTTTTCAAATATCAACTAAAGATTTATCTCAATAAATACTGGCTTTGCTCCTGCACTAATCCAGACTAATGCCAACTCTTCTCTCTTCCATTACCCTTGTTAACAAAAAAAAAAAAAAAAAAAAAAAACTTTATTTTTTATATTATCTGGTTAACTTGCTATGATGTCATGTGAACTTTTATGCCAATGTATTTTTTATCTGATTATATTATTGTTTTTACTTGCTATCTTTCTTATGTAACCATTTATGCCTTTTTGTAAAAGTGTACAACTGATGGAGCTTTTCTCCCCGGGCCTCTACTGAAAACGGACATATATCCAGTTGGACTAGCCCGGTCAACAAATGTAAAATAAAATAAAGTAAAATAAATAAATAAAATATTACTGAAAGTTAAAAAGATCGAGTGTCAGAATGTCGAGATATGTTGAGTTAGTGCAATAGTGTTTGCTGAAACAGTGCATTGTCTCTTTAAGATTTTAAATTATGTGAAAAGCAATATGGTTGATATTTATTTGATACATGAAAGTGTTGGTGGTGAAGTATTTGGAAATATATGGTTGAAACAACTTAAAACATTTTACAGGTATGTGTTAGGTTGATAAGAAAGCATTTAAGTGAGAAAATTGTGGTTATTCTAAGTAAGTACATAGTGTTAGATGCACAGGTAAAGCTGTACATGTATGTAGAACTTAAATACTGTATGAGTAACTTAACCTATTTGTCAATGTAGTGCAACCTTGGCGTTGGTTTATTTAATTAGCAGGGGATGTGGGGGGTGCAGGTGAACATAGCCCCCCCCTGCAAATGTGAAGGATATGGTAAATAATTGAAGTATTTTACTGGTTTTGATGTTCTAGGACTCAATCTTCTAATGTTTTAGGAGTGTTCAATATTGTGAGAGTTAATGGTTTTCTTTTTTAGTAATGTAAGGTTACAACATTCTGGTCTTGATAATTTAAAGTTTGGTGATGTGGGAATACGATATTGGAAAGTAGAGCCATATATACATATAAGATATATGTAGTCTCACATACACAGACTATATATAATGTACCAGGCTGTCCTCTTTCCCCTATTACCCTAACAGTTGTGTTATTCCAGGTTACTTGCATTTTTAATCTATCAGAGGCCAAATAAGAATATTACCATCAACATTCTGAAAAAGAGTAACTTATCCTAATTAATATGTGAATGCTTTTGTTGGAGTTTGTGTCCTGCACTTATTTCCATTTGATTTATTGCTTTACACTCAGTGGGATTTATGAATGCCTGTATACCATACAGGGCATAAACTAATCAGCAAATGTTTTTGGCAGTGATATGAAAATGAATGGGTTTGGTCTAGGGTCAAATGGCCTGGTACCCTTCACTGCACTATTTATTTTACTACCTTGTGTAGTATTGTGATTTAGAGAGGTATACCATGCAAGGTTGCTTTATTGCAGTACAGACAATAAGTAGATATTTATGACTATTAGCCACGCACAGCCATTGCTGTTAATCACAAAATCAGAGCAGGACAACGCAGAGCAGCATGGATCAGAACAGCTCTGCTCTGTTTTACTCTCCTACTATCAATGTTTCAAGTGACTAGTGCTGTACAGAGTATATCCAAATGTTTATGTACAGGGATGTGGGGTGCCCATGTGTGCGTTTGTCTGCGTACATGGAGTTGCATATTTGCCTGCACTATATGGTAGCACATATTGGTGGGGCATCCACTCATGGTTATGTAAACTGCTTAGGTAGGTAACTCTTAAACAAGTAGTTTAATGTGAAGCTCCAGACATCACATATATGATTCTGCATCAGACTTTGCTTAGCAGTGCAGTTCAGCATATCTGAGCAGCGTAAGCAGGGTATTTCTAAATGTCGTGCGTTGGGCTTGTTCATTTGTATATGCAGTGCTCATTTCCTCTTCACTTGTCTTTGAGATAGTTAATTTGTAGCCATTGTCTATTTATTCCCAACCTGCTTGTAGAGTAACTGAAAGAAAGTTTTATATTTATGCAGGAAAAATTCTCTGTCAAATTTACTTTAAGCACTGTGTAAACCTTAATCATTCCTATATCTTTAAGCAGAGTAAAAAAGAAGCTACACAGTTGTAATCTAGAGTTCTGGTGAGTCTGTGTCCTTGGCTAAAAGAGAGTAACCAGAAATGTATTTTACTGACTGCACCTGCTAGCTCTGGTGACTTGTTTTATGAAGTATCTTAGTTAGAGAGTGCTCAGGCCAGATCTGTATGCCCCCCCAAAGAAACACATAATTTAGGAGTTCCATGGATTCGTCTGCTAAGTTACACTTTCTTTCTGAAACAAACCACATGAGTGCAGAAAGCATTAGACCATACTGTGATTTATTTATGCACTCATAATTTTTTAGAATCCTACCTTGTTGCTGAAGACATTTCATAGAGAGTGAGCCAAGCACTTAAAGAATACAATATTCTCCTGCCTGTAAAGTACAGACATAAAACGTACCAATTAAACCTCATTCTTTGCACATTATATATTTTATACATTTACTTTGCATATCTCTAGAAGCAGTTGGTAACATCATTACTTCTAAAAGAAAGACCTAATACATGAAATTAATTTTCTGTAACCATCTCAGCAGCTCTGCTTTCTGTTAATGTGATATCATGCCATCAACATAAAACAGCACAACTTTGTAATTAAATAAAGAACCTAAAGCTCTGTTACAAGTCCATCATTTAGCATTTAATGACTAAACCCCATCCTCCTCTTTTCTGGGAATGTATATTATTCCTTATAAAGCTGCAATAGCATTCATGCTTAATGTTTCTATTTTTAGTTTTTTGTGGGGATACATTAAAATTTGAAATAACTAAGGTGACCCCAGTGATTTAATTTCACATGGGGATTACTTCATGTGAAACAGAGCATCGCTCACCTGTGTAGACTTGATTCTATTAGTTATGCTTGGACATAGTTTTGTACTATTATAGTGAAGACATTTTTAGTCAGCTCACAGTCATGCTTCTTAAAAGTAGTAGTCTTTTAGTCTACATGTCTTTGTAATAAAAGCCATCTGCCATAGAAAAATGCATACCCGTAATACATGGAACATAACCATCTATGCAGAGAGATTGCTGGCCCTTCTGCACACTGGATGCCTAACTTCATACAGGCAGGCCACCTAAAGTTCACCCTTATACTACGTATGTCACTTTCCTCAACTTTGCTACTAAATTAAAATGCATCAAGTAATTATCATCTAAAAGGGTTAGTGTGCTCCATCTGAGGCAAATTAATTGGACATGTTACTAAGAAAGATATACAGCAACTGCTTTAATGATAGGAAGGAGGGCAGGAGTATATGCCAGCAATTTCTAGTAACTGTTGTCTGTCCAAATTTATCATGTTTATTGCTGCAGTGAAATGCAATGTTCTTCATTATTAATTCCTCCTAACAGCTTTGTTCTTTGATGGTGTGCCAGTTCCAGTCACCTTGTACTGTGAACAGCACAGGTCATTAACTGAAACTGACATGCAAAAATCATATATTTTCCTTAGTAACACCTCCTTTATAGGACTGCCCAAAACAGTGTCAGCTGTGAGTCATAAGGTCTTAGTGTACTAAAAGTTTTAGAAAAACTTAGAATGTTGAAGGAGTTACACACACTCACGCACACAAACACTATATATATATATATATATATATATATATATATATATATATATATATATATATATACACATACATACACATACATATTTTCAGTTCTATATTATATATATTTTTTCAATTCTATTAAAAAGATGCTTTGCATTCAAGGTGAAATGCAAGTGAAAATGATGAATAAAAATGCATTCTAACAAATGCTATCATAAGTGGCTCACTCTCAAAGTTCGCTAAGAGTAATTACAACTAAATTGGTAGAATAAAACAGTAGAAATGCAGTGATTTCACTCCAAAAATAAGAAAAAGACAAGCTTGTTAAACATCCTGAGATCAGGTATGATCCTAGGAACTGCAGATAGTGTCATCTGGTAAAGAACAGCAGTGAAATGTAAAACAGCTTTTAAAAGCTATTAGAACTACACTCTATTGTGCTTGCAAACAGAAAATAGGGTAGAACAAAATTTCGTATAGCTTTAAAGCCATTCATTCTTCATAAGAGTACTTTGTTTCTTTCTGTTGTGTGTTTGATAGCACTGTTTTACTGCATTTCAAAAGCTTTCAAAGCAGGTAAAAGCATCCCCACCCTTTTTCCTCCTGTAAATGGTAGTACATGATGTGGATAAAGCTACATGAACTACAAAGAATTATGATCAGGTCACTGATCATAATCCTTTATTATGTGTTCCCTACATGGATGCACAGATTCACATCTCAAGCTTCTCTGTCAAGATGAATTTCTTGACATCCACATCTTAAAACACATAATAAGTTGATTTTGATCGGAGACTCGGTCGTAATCTTTCATTGTCATTCAGGACTGTATTAACACACATTTGCCAAATGGGATAAGCAGCATCTCTAAAGAACCAAAAATATCTGTCGAGTATTAGAAAAAATGTATAAGACACAGCAGTGTCAGAGGAACAGGAAAAGAAGGTCAAATGGGAAGAATATTATTATTTATAAGTTAAAAAACACAGAAGAAAAAGCACACAAATAGTTCCAAGCATCAAAGATAAGCCAAATTTATAGGCAACAGAAAGGGGAAAATGCAAGGATGCTGACATAACTGCTGGGGAAGCCTTTGGAATTATAGGTTGGTATCTTATTGCTCACTGTAATCACTTGCACAGTGGCAGAACTCCAGAATGAAACAAATGATGCTTCTCCTGAATAACAGTCAAAATGAATAAAATCATCCACTGTGAGTCCTCTAGCCTGCATGCATTGAAACACAACTGCCCAGCAAAAACAGATTGAAACTCAAACTACACAATGAACATATTCTGCAACAAATATGCTCAGGACTGTAATGTAATCTAGCAAATGTACAGCAATATAAAACATGGAAAGCATTTTTTTTGCAAGGGAGAACCCTGACCTGCACCCACATGTAGGAGGTTTTCCCACCCACACCCCCATAGGTTTAGTAATCTCATTCTCAGGTGACTAAGCCTTGGACAAGATGAGCAATCAATACGACAAAAAAAAAAATCAGTCTTACTCTTTCACTTTGAAAGAATATAGTTTGAAAATGAACAAATTGCATCTATACGAATGAAAAAGCACGCAAGCAAATACCATCTTTAGTAACTATTCATGTGTATCTGTGATGTAAGCAATCTCCTATCAAGTAATAAATATCAACCTGAATTGAAGCACGTAGCAATTGCAGAGAATGAAGATCGTACCAAAGGCATATTTTCCATACCACAAATTGAAATGGTGCCTCTTCATATCAACCTGCTTAGTTTTACAGGCACTGATGAATGTCACTTATCTGAACAGATAACTTGAATACTGAAAACAGAGTGAAGAATGGAATATGTACTTGGATTTCAGAAAGTCTTATGGCTTTGTACTAAGCATACCCTTACTCATAAAGATGCCAGACTTCTGAGCAGGAGAGAAGTTCATTAGTTGGGTTAAAATGTGTTTAATTAAAAGATCTAAGACTAAGGACAGAAACAGAGAATAAATGACTAATGTAAGAAATTCTACACCATGCGCTGCACGATGCGTTCCTCCTACTATATTTATGGAGCACCTGCATTATTTATACTGAAAGATGGGTTAAGTAAATGTCCTTGCTTACGAATGGAGTGAGAGCAACAGTGATGAGATACAGAGCTGTCTAAGAATTCTCCCATCATCCCAAGCTGTTGCTGCTGTGTTCTTGTCAAATGCTGCTGGCTTATGATAGTTCCAGTACATTCAACAATAATGACAAGTGAATATTTTTCAGTGTTGATCCATTTATCAGTCTGTAT
The DNA here is from genome assembly GCF_019279795.1 of Protopterus annectens. Taxonomy (NCBI): domain Eukaryota; kingdom Metazoa; phylum Chordata; order Ceratodontiformes; family Protopteridae; genus Protopterus; species Protopterus annectens. Next base: position 155,192,138 of record NC_056729.1, on the reverse strand, counting down.
CTGTGTTAGCTAAATTTTTAAGCCTGTGGTAGTAATTCCAGTAAAGAGTTGCACTGCATTTTGCCCTTTAAGTGTTCTGTTAGTACTAAACCTTAGTTTATTTCTTATGTGGTATGTTAGTTAGGCTAGTACAGGACTTGTGTTTGCTCTAAGGCCAGTTAGTTATATAGCTATGTGTCTAAGAATTTTCCCACCCTGTTATACCTGTGTTGTTAAACCCAGTTTATCTTTTGTTGCCTAGACTTTATGATAATTTGACAACATAATTCTCTTCCTCCCCTCATTTATTGGTTGTTGTGACTAATCACATTTTGCAAAGACTCCCCCCTTAAGCTATTTAAATACATTTGCCCTGCCATTGTAATCCTTAGAGACAATCTGTGTTGTTCTTTTAAACTTGGTGGGTCTTGAGTTGCCTGTACTAATATTACATTTGCCTTTGGTACCTCCTCCAGGCATCATCATATCTGCTTGTACTAGTAAACAGTAGGGAATCAAAGTTAGAAGTCCCTCCCCTTTGATCGCTAAAGCTTTAAATACCACCTCTTTCATTTTGTCCTACCAGTTAAGTGCCATGTTTTCCTTACTTATTAAAACGCCTAAGATGAATGGTCGGTCAGCTAGTTCCACCTCTGTTGCCAGGCTTTTAGCACTAGGTCTGCAAAGACAGGTACAAACTGCTTTATGTTCACAGAAATGACAGCTTATACTCAGTATTAATAATTCCATCTAGGAGAGGTGCAAATGCCTTATTAATGTAGAAGACTTATAAACTTTCTATGTGAGCTTCATATACCTCCACTGCAATCCCTCTCTAATCGCATTAAAATGTCTAATTGAGGATGCAAATAATCACTTCCAAAACCTCCTAGATATATGAAGATTAAATTGCAGCAAAAATCAGGCCAATAATTCAGTTCATACATTATAAATGGTACTTCACCTCTAACAGACATTGTCATATTAGAGGTAGGTGTTTATGTGGACAACTGTCTTTTCATTCAATCATCATATTTCAACCACGGCCAGGAAGTCCTATCTGACCCAGTTAATTTCTAAGGGAATATCCTCAAGATTCAAGGAAATCATCAAACCACCGCCATCTCTTCCCTTACCAGTCACATAATCTGATAAAATGATCTTTTTGTTACATAAAAACCAAAGTACATCACTTAACTGGAAAGGACTTAAAGATTTATAACCATGAAAATTAAAGGCCTTAAATCCTTCAACTATCTCAATAAATTAGTGCAGCTCTCCTAATACAACATGTCCTACTGGCTGCATCAAAGTGACAGTTGCATCACTTTTCTAGCCATGAATTACCCATTGCTATTTGACATCCTCTTTCTTTACAATACTAGTGACTATATAAATACTTGCACTACAAATCTAGATCTACACCAACAAATAAACAATACTCACTTAAGGGATAGGTACCTAACTCAATATGTTGTCAGACTATGGAATAAGTTACCCCTAAAGAGTAAGCAAAGCACTATATTGGCTGCCTTAGGGATAGTTTTGATGATTTCATGGGTAGAAAGAAATTTACCTCAGGGTTATCATGGGTAGCTCTGCTTTATTTCATTTGTCAAGAATTTGTAAGTGTGTCTACTTAAAGGTGTGCCAGCCCAAGGGCTAAATTATCACTACATTAGATTAAACAAAGCACTACTACATTTGTCTACCTTTAAGGCTATTCCTGTTGACTGCATGGGTGGTCTTAAATTTAGCCCTTGGTAATCATGTGTGGCCCTGCCTGACTAACTTTGAAGTGTGTCTACTTAAAGGAGTGTATGGCTTTGCATCTTATGGTCCCTGTGATCTCTTACCTGCTACTGTTCTTATATTTCTATGCATCTCTTTAATCTAGTTATTGATCAGTCAGTCTGCTTTTCTGTTTGCCAGGAATACAAATGCAAGCTCTGCATTGCATCCTATCCAGTTTACCATCTTATCCTGCATTCAGTCTTGCAAACATGTTTTTAATGATTTTCAGTTAACTAATGTTGTGTTTAGATTTAAAATAACAAAGTTGAATGTAATATTCCAGCTGCAGACTAACAAGTGATCACTGCATCAATTCTCATCCATCCTAAGTCTATTAATTCTATTACATTATGCCCAGACTCGCTTTTAAGCTGCAGTTTTTTTTCCTGCTGTTGTGCTTCCTTGCATATCTGCTTATTTTCTAACTGTAGAGTCAGTTTTTAACTCAAAGATTTATAAATTCATAGATATTCTAAGGTCACTGAGTCTCATGACCATTCTCGCCTTGCCAGTACCGTCCTTCAGGCTGCACCTCCTTTCTCCAGGTGTGTTATACCAGTCAATCCTGAAGTAAATCTGTGGATACATATCCAGTCACCTAGTTTATGTTTAAAGTAAAATAGTGATTTGCACTGTTTAACATGCAGGGGAAGCTTATTCCAGAGGTTTGTGAGGTGCTGGTTTATAAACCAATCTTTCCACTGTAGTTTATGTATCTGTTGGTGAAGATTTAGGCTCATGGTTCTAGTATTTGTGGAGGTATTGGACTTGCACAGAAACAGGAGGCCCAAGACAGTCGAGTCTGTAATAGTGCAGTAAGCAAGACAGAGATTTTCCCTCAAATGTTAATAAGCCACTGGATAAAGGGATAGAGCTTCCAGACTCTACCAATAGCTCAGGTACATTAGAGCTATGATCGTTCAGCTAGTAACTGTAGAGGTCTTTCTAATTGTTTGATTTATTTATTAAGATACCTCCTAAAGGGGTATTGTACTTGATATGTGACCTGATCTATGGTGATTATAAGGCAGTTATTACCTTTTAGACCTTGCTGATATTCCTTTGACAATTAGCTGGGATAAATAAAATGATTTTTTGTCAGGTTTTGTTGCATGAGGGTCAAAAGAGAGTGTCAGTGGCCAAACAAGTAATGCATTTGCCTTTAATGCTGGAAAATCAGAATGCTGTGGGTTCTATTTCCACACCAGGTACTTGGATCATTTTTCCAAAACTAACATTGCATTGCAATGTCGTATTAGAGAGTGCTGAACTAGTGAGTGTGCCATCCTTCACATGAAATGTTAAATCATGGTTCTATCCACCTAAGCTGGTAGTAGCTCATGTAGATATAAAAGATCCCATAACACTTATCAGAAAAGAGTAGGGGAAGTTCCTCAATGCCCTGGCCAAATTTCCCCTAGTCAGTAGGAATGCTACCTTGAGTATCCCCTGAAAGGAGGATACTGGCCTACTGGTACTAACCGTATCAACAAGAATAATGTAAAGATGGGATCATAGGAGGTTACTAGGTTATCGGCCCTGAGGCCCTTGTAAGCCTAGCCAAGAGTTTAGCCCATGTTTAGACAAGTCAGCACCTGATGCTCCTGTCCAGCAGGGACACGGGTGGAATCCCAGTAGCATATTTTCTGTTTCCTATCCAGTTCTCCAGGTTGTGCTTAAACAGGGGTAAAGAGGTAATCTGCTTAATGTGGAGAGGGAGTCAGATGATGTAAATAAATAAATTACAGAAAGGAAACTACTAACCCAAGTACCTAACTCCATTTTCATGTTGTGGAAGTGTGTTGTGCAGACGGTATGATGAGGGAAGGGACTGTCTACCAGAAATGGTGATACTCCACATTTTAATATTTACTTTGAGCCCATTTTTAGCTCACGAAGAGTTTATTAGTGAGATTTCATTCTGGAGTGTTTGAGTGTCACAAGGTAAATTAACCACAACCCCCGGTTTGCAACCATCTTTCTTAACCAGAGATCTTGACTCTCTGCTTAGAGATTTGAGAAATAAATACAGAAAAGGACAGGTATAAGTACTGAATACTGAGGGGCACTATTGGTCACTTTCACCCTTTCTAATGAGGCACCTACAATCACAGTGCATGGGTCTGTTTTTCAGCCAGTTTCCTATCTATCTTACCACATATGGGCCAATTTTTAAAGCACTTAGCTTTGTGTGATGTCAGCACAGGGAATGGTGTCAAAGGCCTTGGTCAGGTCAAGATGCACCGCATGACCACCATCTATAGCCTCTGTAACCATCTGAAGAAATTTAACAGATTAAGTAGACATTATCTACATTTCACAAAACTAACTGCTTCACGGGGGTCATGTATAACAAGATTCTTGAATTTTTATACATTCTATGGCTTTGTGGATGAGGCTTTTAAAGCTGATAGGTCTGTAATTACCTGTATCAGTTATAAAGTCATCCTTATGAAGAGGTAACTTCACTCTGTGCACTGCTTATCAGAGACAAAAACAGTAATTAAACTTAAGTTAAACAGTTTTAGGAGTCTGTCTACAAGGGATTAAATTAAGCGACAGGTGTATTGTTAGGTCCCATGGTGGAAGTAACTTTGGTCTTGGTTAACACATTCAGTAAACGATCGTTAGAGATAATTGGAGGAGTAAAAAATGCAAATATTTTGGGACATTGAATAGAAGTTTTATGGGTAGAACTGGTACTAGATTTGTTTGCATGGATATTGGCAATGTCAGCTGAGTCAATTATGGTGGTTAGTTATGGCACTATTTTAACTATTGTATTCTATGTATAGCAATAACTATTGTAACTTGGCTTACTCTCGACCAAGCAGACTAACCCTGTCAACATACAATATTTTGGCTGCCTGCTTATCAAACTGTGTAGAAATAATGGCTCTTCCCCTGCTAATGTCATGACATGCATAGGTTTGTGTCAGTGATGTGATGTGGTACTTAATGGTAGAAACAAGTAAGTTGCAGCCTTGGAGAGGCAGTTATGGTACTGCAGTGCATTGGTCAGTAAATCTATGGCAATGTGTGTGTGTGTGTGTGTGTGTGTGTGTGTGTGTGTGTGTGTGTGTGTGTGTGTGTGTGTGTGTGTGTGTGTGTGTGTGTGTGTGCATGTGTGTGTTTGTGCAATTGTGTATGTATTTTAAATTACTCTTTATTTACTATACTATCTCATCTGCATGCCTTATATATACACTCGTACTACATTTTTACTGTTTACTGATTGGACTCCTTTCAAACTCATGTCTAGCTTGTGCTGAGCTGTGCAGCAGTGGTTTGCAGTGCTCTATATAGAAGCAGGCACCTAGAGTTGTAATTTTCCATATAAAACTTCCTCTACTATTTTCTCAAGTATCTGGCTGAGTCTAGAGCAGCTAATTTGCCACTGAGAAGCATTACTCCAAAAGTGTTGTTTAGATTAATCCTACTCCTGTCCTTTCAGCCCAGCAACTCTAAACCTGATTGCACCACCCTTCATATATCACAAAAAAGAGGATTTACAGCCATGGATGTGCACTTCCTAATGTCTCTGTGGTCAGCCTGGTGGAAATGAGGATCTTGAGACAATGCAGCAATTGTCTTATGCTTACTGCCAACCACTTTATTTTTAGCAGACTGACACAGTATGTGAGAGATGTAATTACACTATGTTTTGGAGGCAAAGCTCTCCCGTACAAAAACTGATATCTCCAACAGGTTGTCAGTAACACACGCACCACACCTACTATGGATCAGACACATAAACTCACATATGATGAGGCTCGTAAATGCAATCTAACCAAACCTGAAAGGCCTCCCTTACACTGCCCTCAACAAACTTCCAACCACTCTACAAAATCAATAGTCCCAAGACACATGCAAACACATCTCACAATGTCTCAACCTCTGAGCCCTTAAGGCAAGCTGCCACACAACCCACTATATTGGTCATTGGAGGCTCTATTGTGAGACACACTTATGTCCCCCTCACCAGGCTGAGTGAGGAGACAGTCATGGTCAGTTGCCTATCAGGAGCAAGGTTCCACCAGATCAAACATGCACTCTGGACATTGAACCATAAGTATCAGTATGACTGTCATAGTCCATGTGGGTATTAATGACCTGAGAAGTATCTCCCTCGACAATATGAAGATAGACATGATAGAACTTTCAGATTATGTAACCCAGGTAGGTGCAAGCCTAGCACTGAGAAGCATTCTACCTTCTTCATGGATGATACCACAATATAAACAGAAGATGATTGACTTTAACAATTGGTTTAGTTACTATCTGTCATTCTAAGAAGGTCCAATATTTGTAAGCTTGAGATGAGATGATCGACAGACCATGCTGCTTTGCCAGGGATGGTCTGCACCTGCCCCCCATTAGGCTTTAGGATATTGGCCAAAACATTATCCACCCCTATTGTGCCTATTTTAGGCAATGCCAATCTAATAAACTTTTCAGAATAGTAAATTTTACACAAGAAATACTAAAGGTGTTACTGCTCAACGCTAGGAGTATCAACAAGAAACTCCACTCCCTGAAAGCTTGGAGAATGCTGGCATCTGTACAATACTGAGACATGGTTTGAAGTCATGGAAGACACCCCAGCAGTACAAGGCTATAATGCCTTTCACACATTTAGAACAGCTACCACACAAGAAAGGAGAAGAAGTGAAGATGTATCAATCTACATGAAAAGCAAGCACACCTAAAGACTGGTCAAATAATATGATATGCCTGAGCTACTCCATGTCTAACTAACCTTAGGTGAAGTCCTAAACCATATCCTTGGTAGCTGTAGGCCCCCATCTATGACCCAGGATAATTATACAATTTTCTTGAATGTACTGGAGTCACTCACACATCAGCCTAATACTATATTCATGGGTGATTTCAACTATCCCACCATAAAGTGGGATGCATGCACAGCCACTTACCTGCAGGCTCAAAGATTCCTGGATTTTGTCAGTGCAAATACCCTGGAACAGCTAGTCTGCACACCTGTGAGGGGTGCAAATATCCTGGATCTGGTACTCACAAATATGAGGGAACATTGTGTAATCTTTTCACTTGTTAGATCAGATCACAAAGCAGTAAGCCTTGAAATAAATATAAAGGCTGAACTCCCAGCAAACCCCAGAACCTTTAAGAACTTTTCCAAGGCTAACTACCTCCTATTAAGTGAAGGCATAGCTACATTCAAAGTCCCACTCCAAACTCAGAGAACACAGTGGTCCATGCAGATGTGATTCCTCAAACCCTGTACAAGCATATAAATAACTGCATAGAAACAGCAGTACCAAACAGAAATAAACATAGAACAGACTACAAAAACACCCAGGTATAAATAGGAAGGGCTATGCCCAAAAGACAAAAATACTCCTTCATCAGTCTCAACAAGCAACTCAGGGAATTAATAAACTCCACCAAAGCCAACTTTAAGGCAAAAATAGCCTCCAAGGCCAAGGATAACCATAAGGCATTTTTGATTATGTATGCATCCTTAATGGGAACACCCAACAGTGTGCTGAACTAACAGTAATTGGAACTTCTTATACCAAACTGGAAGATATAGCAAATTTACTGGCCAGTAAATTTAGCTTGAATTTCACTCCCCCTATCACCCCAGTTCCCCCCAGGAAATACCCTCTACCATTTCTCCACCAACAATTGCTAATGAACAGGTCCTCACTGCACTCTCCAGAGCTAAAACACTGCATCAGTAGGTCCTGACAATATCAATGAATGCCTCCTAAACAGCTTGAAACATAACCTGTCAAGCCCACTAGAATCTCTATTCAGCTACAGCCTCCAGCCAGACTTCATCCTTAGGGAATGGAGGGCTGCAGCTATCATCCTTCTACACAAAGGCAGACCATCAACAAATCCAAAGAACAAAAGACCCATAAATTTGACTAGTCTTATATGCAAGACCATGAAAAGAATTATTGTAGACCTGATAAACAAAGACATCGAACATCTTCAAACACTGGACCCATCCCAGTTCGGTTGGACCCATCCCAGTTCAGTTTCACCAAGGGCAGGTCATGCCTAATAATCTTAGTGGACTTCTTCAAGAAGGTCACTAGAGCCATGGACAACGGAAAAACAGTACATACTGTCTATCTTGACTTGGAAAAGGCATTTGGCACAATACCTCACTCAGGCATCATAGACAACCTCACACATTTAGGCATAAATCACATGTTGGATAGCCAAATGGCTCACAGATAGGACACACGAAGTTAGGGTGGGGGAATCCACCTTCACCAAGAGGCCTGTTACTAGGGGTGTCCCATAGGGCTCAGTACTGGGACCCCTCTTGTTTGGCATATACTTATCTGAAATCAAAGCAAATGCACAGAGCCTTTGGCTGACCAAATTTATAGTTGACTGCAAGCTGTGTTTAATTACTGACTCCCCCAAAGATATAGATATTCTCCAGGAGGGTCTGACACAGAAAAGAAAATGGTGCCAGAACCATGGCATAAAACCCAATGCAAAATATATATCATTTGGGAAGATGATCACCCCCTGCAAATTACATTGATAACACTTACCTAGGGCAGACTCAGTAGTAAGGACTTAGGAATTCAGGTTGACAGTAACTTGAACTTTGATCACCATGTGTCCATGTTGGTGCCTTTTTAAAACTGCTTTCAAATTTTGTCATACAGTGATGATCATTTTCTAAACAAAACAGTTGCACATTGAAAACAGACTTCGCATGAGCAGCAGTAAGCAGCAGTAACTTCACTTCTCTTGAAGCTCACTATTCCTTGAAAATACACCAAAGCTCACAATTTCTTGAAAATGCACTCAGATAGTTGGTGCGGAGGATTCAGGTTCTTGTCTCTTGTAACCAAAGTACAGGCTTTGATGTCATCCCTAACTCAGGCATTATACACATGCATACATATACTTACTTTCTTTTATGGTAGCAAGAAGAAGAACCACCTTACAGATAAGTCCATTTTGCTTTCCTCTACAGACAGAAACAGAAGGAATGTTATGTGTGTTTAAATTCTGTGTACAGACATGGAAAATAAGCAAGCAACATCAGGTGTGTGAGTCAATGTACACAGGGATGTAAATCTGCATTGCATGCAGAGGGCATTAAAGAAGGCATCTATTTTTTTTTTTATTAAAAATGTAAATGTTGTTGCAGCTCCCTCCCAGCCTGTGGGCCCTAGGCAACTGCCTAGGTTGCCTAGTGCTGGATGCAGCTGTGCTCATAGGTAATGTGTGTGTGTAAACATATATATATATATATATATATATATATATATATATATATATATATATATATATATATATACACACACACACACACACACACACACACACACACACACATATATATATATATATATATATATATATATATATATATATATATATACACTCAAATATAGAAATAATAAAGTAAAACATATGTAGGCATATGTAATCTTAAAATACTTGAGCTATATTGGTCAAAATATGTCACTTACCTATGCAAATTGAAATTCAACATAATCTCTGCAGATAAGAAATGTGTGCATCAACAAATACAAGAAACAGGTTTATATTATGCCTTTCACAAAGCAAATTTTTCATGGATCATTAACACTGAAACCCAACAGAGGAATGTAAAATGAGCATGACACTACAGGCACCAGAACCTCTTGCTACAACTCTGCATAAATACTGGTTCCTAGTAACAGCAACAAGTGACAGTGTACCTAGTAAAAGCAAAAAGCGACAATGTAAAGGATCCATTAAATATAAAATATCGAATATGTGATATTATTCTATTTGCATGTTCATAGGTCCATAGAAGGTTATTAGGTTAACAGCTCTAGAGCCCTTACAAACCTAGCCATATTTATCCTGAATTGCCCCAATTGTCAGTGGTTAGGTGAACAAATTTTCATACAGGTAAAATGTATAATAATTAAAACTGACTGTCTCTGTTCATGAAGGGCATGGGCACCACCCAGGGAGTGAATTTAAGGTTACCTATCCATGGATCTAGTTTGTGCTTGAAGTGGGTCAGGGAGGGGGCACTGTTTCATGGGAATTGGAAGCTTGTTTAAGAAAAGTGGCAGTTTCTGGGAGATGCATCTATTTCTCAGGCACGATTTGTTCATATCAGAGGCTAGGTTAAGATCTCTGGAGTGAGTGACCCTTGTGCTGGGTCAGATACTGCCCTTGACATATGACTTTAAGTTTAAAGCTTATGAACGTATGAACATGTAAATATAATAATATATTCAGCAATTTCTATTATAACTGCCACCATTCCCATGCTGATCCAGTGCATCAGTCACACACACACACACACACACACACACACACACACACACACACACACACACACACACACACACACACACACACACTCACACACACACACACACACACACACACACATATACATGCACACATACTCACAATACATTTGGAAGTAAAAAAAATTATTCAAACTCTTATTTTAAATCATTGTCACAGCAGTAAAAAAAAAGAAATCACAAATGGTGACAGACAACTGAAAACTATATGTCAAGGAACAATAGTCTCTCACAAAATATCTACAGGAGCACAAAATAATCTAGCTAGATCATTGTAGTTTTATGGCACAAAACTCAATATCGGTGAGTAGAACATCAAAGACTGAATGACTAAAATTAGGCACTGCTAGACTAACATATCGGAGTAAAAGTAGCTGTGATTACTTAAAAGTATATACATTGCAAAATAATGCAAAGAATGATGCCACAGGAATATTGAACTACCACATGATACAAATATGCTTTTCTGATGGCACTCCTCCACCATCCAGTATTAACCAGCTTCTGTTTACCTTTAGAAATCCTAAATATGGAATAAATATCTACATCTATATCTATATCTATCCGTAGATTCATAGGAAATTACTAGGATAACAGCTCAAGAGCCCTTACAAGCCAAACCTGTTTAACCCAGATTTTACCCAATTTTCTATCTATAGAAGAAAAATAACAAGGGTCAGCTAGATGGGTTTTGACAATTTTTACAATCTGCCTGTGTCCATAAGGGACATGGGCACCACCCCAGGAGTGAATTTGCACTTTTCCATGCATTGGTCCAGATTGTGCTTGAAGATGATCAGGGAAGGGATCTGCTTCACATGAATAGGAAGCTTATTCCAGAGGAGAGAGGAGGGGTAATCTCTGGGACACATAGTTGTCTTTCCAGCCTGATCTATTCATGTCAGAGATCAGATTCAGATCCTTGGAGCAGGTAACCTTTGTGCAATTAGTTTTATGAATAGTTAATATTTTCATAATGACTGGGTCAGAGACTGCCTTGTAGGTCAGACATAGATCACCCCTCAGTAATCAGTAGGAAACTGAATACAGTGATATGGCTTTTAATTGGTCCACATATGACATGTTGGTTATACCATGTATTTTTCTTTTGGTGAGAAACCTCTGAGGATGCTCCAACTGTTGCAGATGCCTGAAGAGGTACATGTCAGTGGGTAGATTCTACTTGATTACTCGTCTGATGAGGCCGAGTACAGTGGTACTATGACATCTTTAGATCTGGATGCTATGCGCTTACTTACAAGCTCAACCACATAGAAGGATTTACTCACCACCGTGGCCACATGGTGGTCAAAGTTCAGATTACTATCTATCTGAGTACCCAGATCTTTTGCCACTTGGTTCAGTCTTGCGGGTGCTATCAATGTTGTAATTTGCAGGGGTATTTGATTTACCAAAATGAGTTATTATGCACTTCTTTGCATTTAGTTTGAGGCCATGGCTCTGACACAAGTCATTAGTCTGCATCAGTGCTTTCTGTAGATTATTAACATTGTTTGTGGAGTCAGTGATTGCCCCCAGCTTACAGTCATCAGCCAACCTGGTCAGCCAATGGCCCTCTACATTTCCTTTGACATCTGAGAAGTATAACCCAAACAGAAGGGAGCCCAGCACTGAGCCCTGTGGGACTCCACTGGTGACTGACCTCTTTCTGGATGTGGATTCCCCCACTCTAATAACATGTCCTATCCATGAGCCATTTGGCCATCCATCTAATGATGTAGACATATATGCCCACTTTTGTGAATTTATCTATAATACCCGTGGGGAATTGTGTCAAATGCCTTGGCTAGGTCAAGGTAGGGGGTATACACTGACTTACCCTCATCCATGGCCTTGGTGACCTTCTCAAAGAAGTCCACCAGACTGAGCAGGCAATATCTGCCCTTATGAAGCCAAACTGGGTTGGATCTAGATTCCTGAGATTCCCTATGTCGTTGTTAGTCAGGTCCATGATTATCCTTTCCATACTCTTGCATATGAGGCTAGACAGACTTATGAGTTGGTAGTTTCCTGAGTCCATTGATGGCCCCCCACTTGTGCAAAGGGATGACTGTTGTTGTCTCCCTCTCTACTAACACAAATCCTGTCTGGAGACTGTGGTTAAACAGAGATCCAAGTAGGTCTGCTAGGTCATGTATCAAGCTACTTAATAGGCACCCTGAGATTTCATCAGGGGCCGCTGATGCCATGTTTCTAGCTTTGGAGAATGCAGCGATGAGCTGTTCTTTAGTGATAACAGGCAAAAAAAATGGTAAGGGGTATTTCATGAGGAGTGAATAGAGGTGACGAGGGGGTGAAATTTGAGCTAAACATTTATGTATACCCACATGCAAATCCAAGACCTATAAGCATTAATAAAAACCATGATAAATCTGACTCACTAACATCATCTATCTCATACCGCAGATATAACGAACATCATGTTAGCTATAGATAGATATATACTCAGACATTGTAATTGGACACAACTGAAACTGCTGCCCCTACAGGAAGGTATAGACTACTACAACTCCACCTTCCTATCCATACTAAACTATCATGGCCCCAGCAAATATGTATGTGTTAAATGTAACTATGCCCCATGGTTAACACAAGAAACACAATCATTACTTAAGTGTAGAGACAAGGCCTGGGCAACTTGAAATAAAACAAGGTCCCAACCCACTTTACAAACCTACCGACAACCTAGAAATAAAGCAAAGAGGCAAATTAAACAAGACAAAATAAATTATTACTCTGAAATCCAATCAAAGCACAGTAATAATCTGCAAAAATTCTGGTCAGCTATAAACACTATACTTTTACCAGGCAAAATGAGTACATCTCCCCACCACCCCCATACTACTAATAATTCAGACAATATGACTAGTCAATTTAATACAGACTTTACTGAAACCATCCTAGCACTGTCCAACAATCATACCCCTTCACCTATTAAAACTACCACTGCCTCACCTACCAAAACTACCACTGCCTCTCCCAATATTAAATCAACCTTCTCCCTGCAACCTGTAACCACTGGCAAAATTAAAAAAACTGCTGAAAAAGCTAAAGCCCACTACTTTAGCTGCAGACAACTTATCTGCTGAGTTCCTAAAAGTGACAGCAGATGGAATAGCTTATCCTTTATCAATTCTCATCAATAGATCCATAGCAGAACAAGTCCCTCCCATTTGGAAAACCTCTTACATTATACCACTACATAAAGGTGGCTCCTCAACAGATTTTTCTAACTACCGCCCAATCACAAAAATACTAGAAAGGGTCATTCACATGCAAGTTACTGATTACCTGCATACTAACAAGTTATTAACAAACACTCAGCGTGGCTTTTGACCATTTCACAGCACATCAACTGCCCTAATGTCATTTACCAATACTGTCAACTATCACAGGAACAAAACTAACCATGTATCCTCTATCTTTCTTGACCTTTCAAAAGCCTTTGATATGGTTTTTAGTAATATCACTTCCTAAACATTCTCTCTGAACTAAACTTTTGTCATTCTACCCTTGTCTGGTTCCAGGCTTACCTAACTGGATGCCAACAAGCAATTTCTTGGCAACAAACCTTATCACCCCTACTACCTGTGACCCTAGGAGTCCCACAAGGCTCTATCTCAGGCCCACTACTTTTCTCAGTATTTACAAATAACATTCACATGTCAACCCCACAAGCCTCTCTCATCCAATATGCAGATGACTCAACAGATGACTCAACAGTGATATGTACTGCTCCCTCATTCCAAGAACTTCCTAAACTAACACAAGAATCCTTTATAGCAGTTGAGTCCTGGCTCACAAGCAGTAAATATTAACCCCCCCCCAAAAAAAAAACAAACTTATGATCTTCCATCCCACAAAATCAACCCCACCCACTAATACTTTCAACATTGTATCACTAAATAACACCACCATATCCCCATCACCTCACACCAAACGTTTAGGAGTACTAATTGATTACAAACTAAAATTTGATATTCACATTTCCCAAATTGTAAAGAAAGTACATACAAATTTGGAACATTGTACAGGAACCAACAGTGCTTCACTAAAAATACTAAGAATGCCATTGCCCAAACTCACTTAATCTCCACACTACTGTACACAGCTCCCATAGTCACGAATCTAAAAAAAATCTGAGCTACCAAAACTTGAATCCTGTTCTAACAAAATTGTCAGATATGTTACAAACGTACCTGCTAGAACACACCATTGTATAGCAGTCAAGCAAGTCAGCTGGCTAGAGCTCCCCCAACTTCTTCATTACATCCAGTTAAGCATGGTCCATAAAATCCTACATGAGAAAATACCTGCCCTGCAAATATTATTTTAACCATATGCCACTAACAGAACCTTACGCTCCTCTAACAAACACCACATAAAACTCAATGCATCCAAAAATCAGGCAGACGATTCCCTCTTCTCAAATTATATAGGAAAGATCTGGAATGAACTACATGAAAACGTTGCAACCTTTATATCACTATCCCAGTTTAAAACAACACTAAAAACCCACCTACACAAGAAATAGATGTGTCTTTGCTCTACTCCTGACTAACATCTCTCTGACCTTCCTACTACCTTGTTCCACCTGTTAACTATAACTCCCACTGTGTATTCTACAGGAAATTCTGACTATATCACCTTGCTCTATTCTAATTAGATAATTCCTCAATGCATTATAACATCTGTCATTATTATTATACTGATGATATGAGGAAAGATTTGAGTTCTCATTGCAATCCACATGAGAATATGTATAATTGTGGATGTCACTTGGTTTCTATTATTTATTTACAAAGATTGTATAATGTTGTTATGCCTTTATATTTGTCTGTTAAATTTTGTGATTATCTAGCAATTGTTTAAACTTATTGTATATTATTATCTTGCTTCATGTACTACTTTATTGTTACACTAGTCACTGCTATATATTTTGTGGAGCTTTTCTCCCCGGGGCTCTGCTGAAAAAGGACACATGCCCAGTTGGACTTTCCAGGTAAACAAATGTTAAATAAAATAAAATAAATCATATTGCAAAACACCATAAGTGAGATAGCAAATGGCATAGTACTCTTTCAATCTTCGTGATTGTTGATGACTCAGTTGTAATGATCCAGCATATTCTGCATGGATATTTCTACACCATGGAGATGTAGAAAATTATTTACACAAGCAGAGTGTGAAAATGGTGTTTGCTTATATACACTGTTTTTAAGTGCATTGGGTTTGCAAGACTGGCTAGTGTGTTGGGAGAAGTTGTCATTTGATTTTACTTTTTTGTACTACAGGTGCAGCATGATTCTTTGTGAAGACTTTTGGCATATCAACCAGAAGGCTTTCCACTCCATCCACTGCCTGGTGGTGTGCAGCATACATGGTATATTGTACAGTGTGTCTATGTGCCATCCAGGCAGCTCCTATAACTGCATGATCCAGCACATGTTTGACCTATACTGGGGGTGGGGGAATCACATAGTTGGTTGGTGCATGCAATACCAATGTCAGAGCCCTTGACAATCCAGTGACATGTTGATATGAAGAAGATTATAGTGGTGTCTGCTGTTGTGTGTTACAGGTGATAATGCATATGCCTTGGAGCCATGATTGCTGACCCCCTTCCTCATTCAGAACCTCCAGGCAGAGGTGGTGAACAACACTGCATTGGCACAGACACTGAACTTCACTGAGACTGTGTTCAGAGTGCTGATATATCACTTCTGCTGCCTTGATACATGCGGTGGTGTGCTGAAGTCTACTCCCAAAATGTGCGGCAAGATATTTATTTTGTGTGCAGTGATGCACAACATGATGCTATATAAACAGTTACAGCAATCTAAGAATATAGCACTGGTCAGTACTGGCATGTCAGCCACTGCTGCAGCCGGCTCCCATGCAAGGCAAAGGTGGGTGAAATATGTCATGGCACTTGCAAAGGGTTTCACAACTATGGGCCATGACCTTCAAACACTGAACAAAAGTGATGCATCAGACTAAGCAGTACAGTCAATGGACTGGCCATGCTGTGTATCAAACATTTTCTAAGCAACATGAGCCAGGGGGTGGGCAGGCTATAGTCATCATCATTTGCACAGATGGAGGGGCACAGTAGCTTGAGCCAGCAACACTAGCATAGGTAGAAATGTCCTGAAGGCTGCACACAACTAGGTTGTTGTAGGGTGACCAGGACTGTGTCTTCAGGGGATGACATTGAGCTTTCATTAGTGAAGTGCTGACCAGATACTCCAACTGTCCTTGTATAGGGTAATGTAGAGTTTCAGAAGATCTGTATACGGGATTGTGGCCATGTTCTCTTCTGTGTGATGACAGCAAGTGGTTGGCTTTCAGTATGGTCTGTCTGGCCAAGGGCATTTATCATTCAGGTGGAATCTACTGGTGAATGGCTGTTGTACAACTCTGAGACTCTGACCATGATGTGAAGGATGAGCCCACAGCAGAGCAGGACAAATGTGCACATCCATGGGACCTTACAAAGCCAGAGTTGAGACAATGGTGAAACCAGAAGACTATTGACCATATCAAATTGAATGGTCCCAGCAAGGGGAGGGGCAAGGGTGAAGGCAGAAGAGTATTGGCATTGTCAACCTGAATGACCACAGCAAGGGGAGATGCAATGGTGAAGGCAGAAGAGGGTTGTCCATGTCCACATGAGTGGCTGTGGGCAGAAATAGAGGCAGATTTGAAGTGAGAAGAGTACTGTTAAAATCCATGTAAGTGGTCTTGGCTGGGTGGAGTTGTCAGTAAGACAACCACATGGCTGGTGTGTTGGGAGAAGTCCTCATCTGATTTTACTTTTTTTGTACTGCAGGTGCAGCATTATTCCTTATCAAGTCTTCTGGCATATCAACTAGAAGGCTTTCCACTCCATCCACTGCCAAGCAGTGTGCAACACACAGGGTATATTGTACAGTGTCTATGTGCCATCCAGGCAGCTCCTATAACTGTGTGATTCAGCACATATGTGACCTATATTGTGGTGGGGGATCACATAGTTGTTTGGTGCATGTAATACCAATGTTAGAGCCATTGACAATCCAGTGACATGATGATATGCAGAAGTTCATAGTGGTGTCTGCTGTTGTGTGTTACAGGTGATAATGCATATGCCTTCGAGTCATGGCTGCTGACCCCCCTCACTTATTCAGAACTTCCAGGCAGAGGTAGTGAACAACACTGCATTGGCACAGACACTGAACTTCACTGAGACTGTGCCCAGAGTGCTGACTTATCACTTCTGCTGCCTTGATACATGCGGTGGTGCACTGAAGTCTACACCCAAAAAGTCCAGTAAGCTATTTATTTTCTGTCCAGTGATGCATAGCATGATGCTATATAAACAGTTACAGCAATCTGAAAACATAGCACTGGCCAGTACTGGTGTGTCAGCCACTGCTGCAGCGGGCTCCCATGCAAGGCAGACATGGGTGATGTACATCATGGCACTTGCAAAGAGTTTCACAACTATGGGCCATGAGAGGTTCACAACTATGGGCCATTAAAGTTTCACAACTATGGGCCATGACATTCAAACAATGAACAATAGCGATGTATCAGACTAAGCAGTACAGTGAATGGACTGGCCATGCTGGGTATCAAACATGTTCTAGCCAACATGAGACAGGGGGTGGGCAGTCTACAGTCATCATAATTTGCACCAATGGAGGGGCACAGTTGCTTAGTCCAACAACAGTACCATAGGTGGAAAAGTCATAAAGGCTGCACACAACTAGGTTGTTTTAGGGTGACTGGGATCATGTCTTCAGATGATGGCATGAAGTTTCCATTAGTGAAGTGATGACCAGATGTTCCAACTGTCCTTGTATAGAGTAATGTGACGTTTCAGAAGATCCGTATGTGAGATTGTGGCCATGTTCTCTGCTGTGTGATGGTAACAAGTGGTTGGATTTCAGTACGGCCTGTCTGGACAGGGGTATTTATCATTCAGGAGGAATCTACTGATGAGTGACTGCTGTAGAACTCTAACTCTGACTTGATGTGCAGGATGAGCCCACAGCAGAGCAGGACAAATGTTGTGCAAATCCATGGGACCTTACAAAGCCAGAATTGAGACAGCGGTGGAACCAGAATAGTATTGGCCATATCAAATTGAATGGCCACGGCAAAGGGAGGGGCAATGGTGAAGGCAGAAGAGGGTTGTCCATGTCCACATGAGTGGATGTGGGCAGAAATGGAGGCAGATTTGGAGTGAGAAGAGTGCTGTTCAAATCCATGTGAGTGGTCAAGGCTGGGTGGAGGTGACAGTGGTGGCAACCACATGAGCAGAATGGCCATTCTCATTTGCAATTTGTAACTGCCCCCTACCCAACTATGCCTGTCAAGTGCATACACCTGAACAATCTCATTATTGCTGCTATGTGAGATGGCACTCCCTGCAATGCTTGGTGGTAATCATCAAGGCCATGGATGTAGTCATGAAATCCACATAGCACAATTGACACCTCCAGCATAGTCCAAATAGCATACAACAGTTCTTGAATTGCAGCCCTACATAATTTATAGTGTATGTCTAGGATAACACCAGTTTTTTGCAATACTCATGCCTCAGGTCATTGATGAGTACCCATGAACCTCCCCTGAATACCATGTGTGTACACCTTAGACACTGTGCATCTATTGGGTGCTGGGAGTGTTTCTGCTGCCTGTGTACTACATGTGGGATGTACATGAGCAGGGCATGCTTCACTAAGCACAGGTGATGCAGCAGGGCCTTCCTGGGCCTCTGCAGTCCCCTTAGCTGTGGGGAAAGGGATATTCCTTCCACTGTTTGTGCTGTTAACACTGCCAATGTGTCCTTTGACTGAGCTATGTGCATGATGTCATTACTGTTGGCCTTACAGATGTGCTGACCTCACACATAAGCCGATCCAGACTGCTGATTCCTGTCCCTGTGGAACATGTGAAAACATACATATAATGTAATCATGTGTAAGGATGGACATCTGTGACCCACCACCACCAACAACCATGCATCAGACAAACAGCTGCCTGCTAGACATTTATGCTGGTTATAAGCACATACATATCTGTTGATGTAAAATGCAACAATTGCTGTTATGTGTCCCTGGGTGGCAGAAATTTAGGATGGTATGTGTGAATACATCATGTAGAGGTACTCACCATTGTTGGCTTGCAATGGCCTACTGGACAACTCAGTGTAACCTCTACAGACAACAAGCAGTCATCTCCTGTACTGCAGGAATTTAAACTTGAAGCCTTAGTGTTCCTCGTGACAATAAAGCACATGGAGAAGTCTACATACATCAGGCAAATGAACTGACAATATACTACCTGACTGGAATTAGTCACTAATCACCTGGGACATCTGTACCAAACACTTGAGCACAACTGACGAGTTCTTCTCCCACATCCAGACCACCTTCCAGAATCAGTGTCCTGCCAATGCCACCTCTGTGTCTTATTAAGAATTGCTCAGTTCTGTGAGTTGACAGTGTCTAGTGGGAGCAACATAACTGGCATACCTGACAGCAGTTATATCTTATGCTCACTTTCTTATTTATTTTTATTTATTTGCAGTTTGTTTAGCAGGATAGTGCACTGGGCTACAAGGAGCCCATTTTCAACGGAGTCCTGGGGATAAAAGCTCCAGAGAAATACAAATACATAGTACAGAAAGAGCACAAATTCATAATATACATTTCAATTAAATGTTAAACGCAAATTTGGTATAGTACAAAACCATATTGCACAATTCAAATAGATGCTACATAATACAGAAATAAAAAAAGATTTTCATTAGGAAAATTACATCAGGTTAATTCAGTGGGCAGTAGTTTTTTTTTTTTTTTTTGGGAATTGCAATGAGGTAATTTTTTAGTCATTAGTCGAATATATCCCAAGGGATGTAAAACTTTAGGAGGTAGCGACAGGCAACAAAGTTTGGAAAGTTAGGAAGAAAGTGTGGTAGAATTAGGTTGGATGAGAGCAAGAGCATTTCCATTGTGAAGTAAGGTGCGAGTGCAGTGAGGTTTTAAACAAGGAGAGACTGCTGGTGGTGCAGATGGGAGAAGGGAGAGAGTTCCAGAGGCATGCATGAGAGAAGAACATCAATTGATTCCCAGCAGGATGTGTTGGTTTATGCAATTTAATTAGGTTTTGGGAATTGGATCTTAGGAGTCTATCTGGGTTATGCATTAAAAAGGTATTTGCTAGGGAGGGGCAGAGAGTGGGTTGAGAGTGAGTTTGTGTGCTTGGATGAGCTGGGTATAGGTGAGGAACTTTGGTAATTCTAGCTAACTTAGTTGGTGAAGGGAATTACAGTGGTGAGAAGAGGCTCTTTGACCAGCTGCAAATTTGGATATTTTGTTATAACAAGATGAGAGTTTTGTTTTGAGGGAAGATTGTAGGCAGGTTAGGATAGATGCACCATATAAAAGGGATGGGATGAGATATGTATTAGCTAATGTAATCCTGGTGGTGGGAGAGATAAAGCGACTGTGGCGGTAAAGCATATCTAATTTTTTATGGGTTTTTTTTTTATATTCACTTGTAGATGTGTATCAAATTTTTAGTTGATTGTCAATGAAAATTCCTAGTAATCTTGTGTCAGAGACTAGTTCTAGGGGGTATTGTTATTGTTGGTAATTATGAAGGATTGTTTGTCTAGGGAAGAGGTTTTGGATGCATTGTATAACAAGTTTTGTTTTGGTTGCATTAAGGGCTAGATGGTTGTCGAGCATCCACTGCTCAGTGGAAGAGAAGACAGCTTGCGTTAGATTGTTAAAAGTTGTGATGGAAGGGGAGGAATAGATTATAGTAGAATCATCGACATATTGGATGAGACTGGAGTTAGGAATGGTTTGGAAGAAATCATTTATGAATATGTTGAGTAGTAGATAATAGTTCTTGTATGCAATATCATGCCGGTTACCCATGGATGCACCTTCTGCATTATGTAGTTGTGCCTACCCACAGCATTTCCCTGCTGCTCCATTCCCTGCCACACTTGGTCCCTTCAAGCTTTTGCTGCCTTATCCATATCCAAGTTAATACACCTGCCATATAAAGGTAGAGGTAGCTGTTCAGTAAATTTCTCAGTGTGATATCATTTTTCTAGCACTGTGACAGTTGCAGTGCACTTGTGTGAATACATGAATCAATGTGTACATGCAGGATTGTTCATGTTGGGCAACTACTACCATCCCATTGATAGGTGCCACCTTCTGTAATGCAGTGACAGAACTGCTGTGATACTGTGCCACACTGTATTATGTACCAACATGCGGTCTAAAACACAGTTTATGCTCATACAGCTTCAAGGTCAGCATCCACTGCAATGTGGCTATGTTTCACAGCCTTTTTTGTGCTAGATTCCCAGCCCACAGGAGTATATAATCTGTCCTGTTTTTGCCCTTGGGTCTGTGCAATTGTCTCCCCAATGGAGTGGAACATGTCATGCTTGGGCAAAGATACATTGATAGTTGTTCCCCTTATTAGGGGAACAAATGCTCTGCCTGCTCCCATGGCAGTGCTACTCAGAAATTCACCCTTCTCCAGCATTGAAACATTTCCTGCCACTTCCCTGTGCATTACCTATATATGTCACCCCGACCTCACTACAGTCTATGATATCCTGCCAATCTTATTACAAGGAGGTTAACACTATACTTCCAATACAGTCATAACAACAGCAGCATCTGTAAGTTGGTCACTAACCTTAACATTTATCAGAATGGTCTGACAGCTGTGGCTGTCATCTGTAGAAGCTGGAGACACCCCTGCAAAGTGTTGCACATTACCGGTACTCTGGTCCACTGAAGCTTACCTGTAATATGTTATAGTTTAGTATCCTATGGTTTTAGTCATCTATCATGTTCTGCAGCCTGGTCTCTTACATTACGGTGATCACATTGTTCAACATGCTGTTTAGGGGCTCATAGTGACATGATTATGTTAATGAGACAATGTGGATCAAAGTTTTCTGAATCACATCAATACCACAATGCATTATTAGTCTTACTCCATGCTATGAGGCCTGATCTGTCTCATGCACATGTGCTGATACCAGCTAAGGTACAGGCGGATGTTTAGCCAGGTTGTGCTACTACAAATTTATAGTACATAAATGTCCATGGGTATTGAGCTATCCAGCTGCCCACTGTAGGTGTGCTTGGGCATGTAGGTCAAGTTTGATGTGCACACCTATAGGACATTGCTGTGCAGATGTTACCCTGGCCCACTCTACTGACAAAGATAGGAATTTTCCTATTGTGTTGTTCATTGATATGCATCATGTGGTTTCCATAACATGAGGCATTATTCTGTAGCTATCATTTTTACTCATGGACATGGCCTGGTGAGTGGATATGGCCTCTACAGGATTGTAGCAGTGATCTTGTGTGGTACATGATGGAAATTACAATCTTTGTTCAACTGGTACACATGCAGCACAGGAAGTGCCTGCTGGGGTACAGCTACAAGAGTTCCCTGTACAGTGTTTATGCCTAACACTCATTTCCAGGGTTGCGAATGATGCCACAGACATCACCTGCTCTACTGATCAATCCTGTCAAAAGTGTAATGACTAAGAAGGCACTACCCTGACCTTCTTCACCAATGGGAAGTACAGGTTGAGGTAGAAGCATTCAGACTATTTTATTAAGGATACATTAATAGTATGTCATGTTACAGTAGGCCTAACCATACAGCAATAGGTTATTTCTGATGCTAGTGGTTATATTGTGCCCATTAATGCCGTTTATGTGACTTTTAGTAAGGGAGGAAACAGCAGAAAATAGACTTGTCAGCCAGACGATGATGATGGTATGAAAGGCAAGGGTGCAGGCAGTAAAGATTTGAATGAAGCATTAAAGTGCCAGAATGGAATATTTACTCTGATAGAGAGATAGAAAGAGGGGTAAGAGAGAGAAAGGGTTTGTAGTACATATGCATAAAGTTTTAAAAAAGATAGTCTATGATGTTTTACAGAAGCTGGGTGGGGATTGTTTGGAAAGTTAAAAGAGTTCAGTCAAAGACAGAAAAAAAGAGAGCATGGTATGGGAAAGGCAGAAATGAAAATGGAATAAACAAGAAGCCTAGATGGGAATGTTAGAAACAATAACATGGAATATACATGGAGTAGTGAATGAAATGAAGAAGGAAAGGGCCCTGATACTGCAGGTATTCTTAAAACTGATGTGGATATAGTGATGCTACAAGAAACACATTGGGGGGTGGATAAACATAGAAACTTAATAAGAAAAAGTAGGATGGAAGGCAACAGCACTCAAAAGGGGCATAAAAGTAAAAACAAAATGTATTAATTTATTAAAAGAACATGCACATATGAAGAAAATTTATATGAACAGAGAAGATACAGTATCGGATTCTGAGAGGAGTATAGGAGGGGCAGATAATAACACTGGTAAATGTACATATATCACCAAAACCAGGAGAGCACTTAAAACAGCAACCAGGTAAAGCAGCAGAACAGCAGCAAGGAACATTAAAGGCAGTAGGTGATTGGAAATTAATATGTGACCAGAGAGATGAATCAGGGATTGGGGGAGGGGGGCTAGGACGATATGACTCATGGGAGAAGCCATATACCTGGGGGAATACTTGCGGGTTTTTGCCTAATGAGATGTCATGCAGGAAATTGAGGAAGTAGGAAAATATGCTTACTATTCTCAACAGTACAGAATCTGCTTGAGATTAGAATAAATATACATAACAGAAGTGCATGGTAATACAAAGGAAGGGAGGGCAAACTTCCATGAATACTGTCAGATCATGAGCCAGTACTAGTAAATCTAAAGACAGAAGTAGGTGGAAATGGGCAGGGCTTTGAAGATTTCCCGTGCACCTGATTAAGAGGAAATAGTTTTGAGAATGGGTAGAGGTGACATTATGCACCTCGTTAATGAATTTAAGAGACAATATACAGGGATAGGCAAAAGATTAACAGGAATTAAAGGCAACATTTCAAATTCTTGCAAACACAAGAGCAAGAGAAAAATTGGGAAAAGTAACAAGATGAATAAGCTAAAGGAAAATCAGGTTACAGAAAGGAGGTCTTAAGGGGAAAACCTCAAAGAACTGAGGAACATCAGAGAAGGGATAGAATAGCATTTAAACATGGTGAATGAAAACAGGAAAACCTCACTGGTTTTAATGCTTTTCAATAATAATGCAAGGAGTGCTAAACCTTTAGGCAAAGGCTGAGACTGCAGAAGGCTAAGAGATGTGTAAAGAAATTGAGCGATACAACTATGGGGAAACTAGAGCAGGTAGTAGATAAAGTATTAGAAGGTTGAGAAGATATTTTGAAAAACTATACAAGGGAGAAGAATGGATATAAAAAGAGGACTAATAGACAACTGAGCTCTTTGGGGGACTCAGACTCATAACAATAGACAGGCAAGGGAAATTATTAAAGAAAAAAACTAAAAAGGTTGTAGTAAGCAGGCTGTAGGGAAATTCCCAGGAATGGATGCGGTATGGAACAAAATGAAATATTGAGTTACAGACTGTCGGTATACACTATTTAACAGGGTATTAAGAAAAGAGGAGATGAAATACAATGGTCACGGAGAATGGATCTTAAAAAAGTCCTTGTAAAGGAAAGCCAACTGACCCTGGATCTTACAGACTAATATATATTCTAAACAATGATTATAAAGTATCTAGGAATATAAAAACAAAGAGATTGGCAGAGAAATTGCCTAGGATAATAGGATTAGATCAGTATGGATTTGTTGAAGGAAGGAAAACATGTGACAAAATAAAGAATGATAAAAGACCAGGCAGTTCAGAATAAAGAGAGGTTAACGCTAACAGGCAATACAGAAGAAGCAAACATCTGGGTCAGTTCTGGATGTACGGAGAGAATTTTAAGAAGTCTGGGGATGACAAAGAAATGGGTGAACAGAATAATGCAGTTATATGAGGGAGCTGAAGCATATGTAAAAGTGACAGTTAGGTTATCTGGAGGATTGATGTTAAGCAGGTGCCCAAAGCCATGCTTCCTATTGTGTCCCCTATTTATTGCATTATATATTGAACCATTAGGAACTAAAATAAGAGACTCAGCAGTATAGCAATATGCATAGTATAGGACACAGAAGAAGACAGCATTATTTTCAGATTATATGATTTTGTAAATAACGAACCTGGGAAGAACATACCTAATCTATTTGGCATGCAGAAGCAATATGGAAGAATAGCGGGGTACAAAACAAATGAAAGCAAGATGAAAGCAGCAGCATGCAACTACCTACCAACATATTAATTAGTGTAAGATTACTCTTTGCTGTGGAGATACTAGAAACTGAGATATCTAGGAGTTTGTTTAGATACAAATCCAAGGCAAGCAAGGAAGAAAATATTAAATGGGACACTGTCAAAGATATTCTAAAAAGTTCATAATTACAAGTTGACATTTATAGATCTGGATAGTAAGGGACAAGTGGTAAAAATGTCCATGGTACCACTGGTACTGTATGTGAGGAAGGCATATTTTATGGAGCCAGGAAAAAATCTTTGTGAGAGGATTAATGAGGAGGTTCTCTCAAACATAATCACTCCAACTATACTAGGGAGCATGCACTGTCTGTGCTAGCTATAACCAATAACACAACCCCAATGGACCCTGATAACATCTGAGGATGCCTACTGAACATCTAAAATACAACTTATGAGGACCCTTAGAGTCACCATCTAACTATAGTCTTAAAACAGGCCTTGTGCCATGAGAATGAAGGGCTGCAACAGTCATCTCCCTTCATAAAGAAGGACATTCAACAGATCCTGGAAACTACAGATCCATTAGTCCAGCTAATCTTATTTGCAAAGCCATGAAAAGAATGATCATGGAATTTATCAACAAGGACAGAGGAAACTTCCAGACATTGGATCCATCCGAGTTTGGTTTTGTCAAAGGAATGTCATGCTTGTTAAATCTGGTAAACCTCTGTGGAAAGGTCACTAAGATGAGGGGGAAAAGGTGCATATGGTCTACCTACATAGGTGCCAAAATCATAGAACGAGGGGGAGGGAGCACCTCCCCCATCTTTACAGCTGGAAGTCCTGTTTTAGGACCCAGCAGAGGACTCATACATGTACTGCATGAATTTTAAGCACAAACATGTGTGGGAATCATGTAATTGCTGCCAGAGAGTCACTCCCAGTAAGCACTGCTATGTATTTATGAAACCTGCTGCCAAGTCACCCACAGTAAGCACTGCTGAATATTTATGTTATGAAACTACTGCTGGCTTCCGTGTGTGTCCATTTACTGTTATGAAACTGCTGCTGGGCTCTATGTATGCCCATTATGAAACTGCTGCTGGGCTTAGTGTGTCCATTATGAAACTGCTGCTGGGCTTTGTGTGTGTCCATTTAATGTTATGAAACTGCTGCTGTGCTCTCTGTGTGTCCATTATGAAACTGCTGCTGGGCTCCATGTGTATCCATTATGAAACTGCTGCTGGGCTCTGTGTGTGTCCATTATGAAACTGCTGGTGTGTGTTTCTGTAAATTACTTGTTTATCTTGTCGGTTTACTATCAATAAATCAAAAATTAAAACAAAAAGTGTATTTAAAATCGAAATTATACACTGAAATTACAGTAAACTGAGTGTTTTAAATGTCATAAATCATGCGGAAATGTCGAAAATATCAAATCGTGACATTTTTCTTCATTTTGTGGCAAACCACTCCAAATGTGCAATATTAAAGTAAAACAGGTGTTTCCATAGCTAAGTGCTGGATATATCCACAGTAGACATGTCTACCTCCCAGAAAGGTGAATTCCAAACATGTGAATGAGCTGTGTAATAATAAAATAAAATCCACGTCCCAATAATAACACTGTGGTGACATGTGCTACAGTATGTGCAGCAGTTACACACAGATGTTGCACACAGTAAAGTATCTAGCAAGTATATCAAAAGGAGCAGTGATGCACCATCAATTGTACAAAGCCTAATGGAGTTAGATCATCCCATTTAGACAGTAGTTGTTGTATCATACGTTCCTTGTCAGAAAGCCTATGCTTCTTGGGTGATGATGGAACACAACATAAGAACTTCTGCTTAACATCCTCTAAATGGTTCTGCTCCAAACATATGGCATGCAATACATCTGTGATGTATAGGTCCTTTTTCCCCAATAGACTCCTCAATCTACAGTGCCAGTCTTCTACAGCATTCTGGCTCCTTGGGTAGCCCATAGTGCATGTTTCAGCCTGATTCCAGAATGGAACATTGAAGAGGGGTATTTGTCTCTCGGAGGGTGAACCTCTAATGCTGCAGCATCTAGGACATCCTAGAATGTAGTTATTCTTGAAAAACTTGCATAGTGGAGCACCTCTGTCACCCAACACCTCCTCAGTAGATGATAATGTCTCCATAATATGTTCCATATGTATAAATGCAAGGGCAGGGATTTGCTTACATAGCAGTGCAAATTGCATGTCGGTGCCATACACTTGTGTCAGGTTTAGCTTTTGGATCTGCCTCCAGATAATTTGGCACAGATAGAACCAGCAACACTTGGCCGTATTATTGGGGAGATGCTTTATGATGCTATTAACAACCCCCTTCTCGAAATCACTTAGTACCATCCTAGGTTGGAACTGCAACTGTAAATCCTCACATAAGGACATCAGGGTAGCCCAGAACTGATTGTAACACTCCTCACATTTAGAAGGGAGTATGGCATACACAACGGGTACTACTCTGCTGTTGCTGGAACCATCCAAGCTGCAATGAATGGAGTATACCTGCTTACACTCCCTTGTGCTAATGGGGAAAGTTCCATCTACAAGAATATATTCTGAATTACACAGCAGGCCAAGATTACTCTCTGTTGTGAGAATCACAACATCATACGTATAGCTATGAAGGGCACTATGTTTAATGATAAAGTGGCCCTGTTTCAATGGTACCATGTCAGGACTTAGATCTTTGAGACTAGTTAGGACTACCCTGGGATGTGTGCTATTTCTACGCCTGACCCTACGTACACACTGCTTCAGCGCATCTGTATTAGTCAAGGTGGTCACTTCGTCAGTGGACGTAGTTGCCAGAACCATCAATACAATCCTACAGGGATCCTCCAGAGTCTGTTCAGCACGCCTCTTAATAGCTTCCCATACCCTTGTCTGCTCTACCCTGACGACATCAGGTGCATGGAAATGTGCAATACTTTTGAGTAGCTTCTCCTCCCCATCATACTTCTCTGTTATGCAACAGCCCTTACACTTCCGCCTTGCCTTCTGAGTACAACACCAGTAGCTTCTCTTGAGGTTTCTTTTTTCCAAATAGTATTGGTACCCATCAATACACAGGATTGAGCGTCCCTTCTGAGACTTAACTGTATCATACTTATTGCCAATAACTCCAGGATAGCTCACATTAGGCTGATCAGACATCTCACCTTAGCACACTTACAAATCAATAACAGTGCCGTGATTACTAACAGTGTACTCAATTACAACTGGTTAATAAACTCCAGCATTCATGTGATATGTAACACCAATAACTAACACTACCCATGGCATAATCAGTAGTTCGGTCCACTGCTGCTAAATGCATCACACAACTCAGTACACTATCAGCAATTCAGAGACATGTGCAGCATTATAATCTCCACATACAATTTGTATTTGTAATTATAAAACAGTACAGAAAACGTCCACCATGTCAGCAGCATCATTTTGGTGTTAACCCTCCATACACATACGTTACTATTAACTACTGAAATATAACTCAATATCTAGATGGATCAAGCAATACGGAGAGCACTAGAGCATATTTAGGTGGTTATGTATTCTGTACATTACTCCATATGGTGAGCTTTAACCACTTACAAGAATACATGTCTAAGCTCCCTAAAGCTATATGAAGTGGCACTGCCAACAGCTGTACAAACTCTATTCCACAGGTGCAACGTTACACAGTATGGCAACTTATAGTACATTGACAATCTCATCTAGCTTGCTATTAATGACCGTATTCTTTACAACATTGCTAGTAACTGAGGTCTGCTACACATATCACGTCCGCTTATAGGCTATCATGTATCAATCACATAGAAATACATATGCTGCATTTTACTGCGTATATACATACAGTCCTACTGACATAACTAGGGTTACCATCAGAACCGTACAACACCTGCATTTGTCAGTGTTACACTCACCCTTCCAAGGTTCTCCCTGATGTTGGATTTCTTGTCTGTGTAAGCCTTCAGCGAACAACTTCAATAAATCCTCCGGGTGCCAAGTATTATCCGCTTACAAACTGAATATATCTACTACTGACATTTATTCGCAATGCCAGTTAGCCGTGCCCTCTATGCACGCTGTCACTAATGCGACATGCAGGTCTGCATTGTGGATTTAGTTTAGTCATCAAAAATCGTCGGATATAGATGTGCGACAGTCAGTAGTTCAAACTGGTTAGCAGGGCGACCTTCAGAATTCGGTATTTTATACGTACAGGATTCCTTATATTCGACAATATGCTTCACGTAGATTTGTATGGCAGGTTTGTGAACGACGATATCATGATATTAAACATATCTAGTCAATACATGGCTGTTTGTTTCATCTTAAAATGTGAAGGATTCATAACATCCACCTGAGTTATCACCAACTCAGGCAGATTGCACCTTCGAGTAAAGCCCAAATGAAAACAATGGAACATTCTCAAGATCTCATTTTGCTGCAGAAATAGAACAAAATTTCTGCACTGCCCAACTACATTTTAAATGATATATTCTAAAATGTGTTATGATGTGACTTATTCCACAAACATTGTTGCTTTTGATTGTACTGTGTTTAACAATTGCAGTCTTGTGGTTTTAAATGCGGTACACATTTCATGCTCACTTGTCTCAAATTTTGTAACAAATTTTGAGGAACAAATCCAATATCTGATAATTAGGGACATCTGTTACAATCACTAAGAAGATTTCAATCTGGTCGAGTGATTTTGCTGAAAAGACCTTAAGGGGTATGTCTCACTTATGAAATGATGCCGATGTAAAGTGCAAAATGCTGGGGAATATTCATCTATTGCAATTATACAAGAGTTGGATGAATCAGCTCACTGAACATTTGCAAACTATTCATTTCTCTTTAAAAAGGATGCTTAGGTTGGTAACATTTTTGGTTTTATTTTGATAGTAAAACAAGTCAATATGTGCTTCATTTGTTCATTCTTTTTGCATGCTTTCTTCTATTACTTCATTATCTTTCCTATAAACCTAAAAAACTTTTACCTTTTAGTATTGCCTTCTTGGACAGGTACCTTTATTATTTCACCTTGCAGCTCAGTGCTATTTTAATATTTTGTCCAGAGCTGCAGGCTGTAGTATGCATTTTACCTGTATATATGTACAGGCACTACAACTTCTAGGCAGTGATTTTTTATGGTCAGAATAATAAAACCCTCAGAATTAACTTTTGCTTCCTCAGATTCTTAAACACAGCGCTCAACCAGAGACAAATCTCACTAGAATTGGGGACAGACCTAGAAATAATCACAGATTATCAAAGGCACTTCCAAAATATTACTATTGCTGACTTGTGACCTTCACAGAATAAACGGATGTGAATCAATATATATTTTCTGAAGTAAACAAAATCTCTAAACCTAATTACTGTCATTATTTATTAAGTATATTTTACCACCTTTTCTCCAAAATGTTAAGAGGGACAGATCTAAAATCTAAGCCAAAATCAGAGATGACCCTGAAAGTCAGGGACCGTTGAGAGATTTGTTGTTGCTTGTAAGCAGTCTCAGCTATAGTTCTCAACTGCCCCTGATTTTGTCTCCTAGTTTTGCTCTGTGTGTGAGATTTGTTGTTGCTTGTAAGCGGTCACAGCTATAGTTCTCAACTGTCCCTGATTTTGTCCCTAGTTTTGCTGAGAGTGTGTGTGTGTGTGTGTGTGTGTGTGTGTGTGTGTGTGTGTGTGTGTGTGTGTATGTGTATAAAATGGCCCAGATACTTATTCCTGGTGGTTAGGATTACATAGGTTCAAACCCTGTACCTTAGGAACAAGAGCCTGCATGCTCTACCCACACAACCACATCTGATTCAGGGAGTTGGGTCCATAGCTCTCAACCATCTAGATTAATCAGTGAGAATTCACTAAATAATGATAGTGCTTTAAGGGTCAGTCTTCCAATCTTTCAATGGAAATACATGGAAACACAAAGCCCCATTTTAGCAACTTTCTATGATTATACAAGCAATATTTAAAATGTGTCCATGGTTTTAGCCCCCCCCCAATACATTTTGGCTTTTTCCAGATTTTTTCTGCTGTGAAATTGAGAGATTTAGTTGTGTCAAATGGATGGTGCAGTGGTAGTGCTGTTGCCTCACAGCAAAAAGTTTACTGGTGTGATTCTTGGCTGGGGTGTTTTCTGTGTGGAGTCTGTATATCCTCCCTGTGTTTGTGTGGGTTCCCTTTGGGTGCTCCAGTTTCCTCCCATGTTATAAAGACATGTGTCTGGAGCATTTATCCCTGGGCTTCTGCTGAAAATTGGCTTTGTTCCAAGTCAGACTTTCTGGTAAATATGTGTTCATAGCTTCATAGGTAGGAACTAAGCTATCAACCCAAGGGCCTACGTAAGCCTAGCCAACAAGATTCCATGGCTTACGCCACCCAAGAAAGTTATTTTCCTGTGTCACTTTCGAGCAGAGACACATAAATAAATAAAAATGTTTACAAGGAGCTGAGAGCTTCAGAGGAAGAAAAGTTTAGTGCTGCTTATTACAAGTCTGCTTGCATTGTTAGTAGCACAGCAGGTAATAGCATCACTTTTGATGCAGAAGGCTGTGAGTTCTAGTCCCACAGTATGCAGCTGGATCACTGATACTGTACTGTGTTGTACTTTAAAGGGAGTGGATGCTGCAGTCCTGTGAATGTCCTCCTTTGGAGGAGTTACCTAGTAACTTTGAACCTATCAGTTTGCCATCCATTCCCTATTGCAATATTACTAGCTTATCATTTTTTAATGTAACAGGCAATTTATTCTTCAAGGACAACAGCCACTTTATTTTTAGATGAAAGAATGAAATTTAAAGGTGTTTCCTAACAGCAGCCTCTTACCTCTTCATTAGTTAGAGATCCCTTTTAATGTGGAATTATTTAGATGACTGACTTCTGCAGACATTTTGCATATTTATTGATATTGGTGGAGTGTAATGACAGAAGTTTGAGTGGCCATTTATGGTTGAAATTTTCTGAAATGGGTAGTTTTGTCATTATTGATTCATACATTTTGTTTCATTGCTTACTAGAAGACTGTTCAAAACTACAAATTTAAAACACATTCTAACAACCGGTGCTGTATTATTCAAGGAATATAATTTAGTACAATCAGGAAGGTGAATCAAAGAATGCATATATGTATGCATGGCCCTAAAAATGTGTTTGAAAACAGCCCAGAGGAAAGTGTGAAAGGCTCAAAATCATGGGCAAATTTTAAGCTTTACTCGAGTAAAGCCAAATGAAATCAATGGAACATTCTCAAGATCTCATTTTGCTGCAGGAACAGAACAACATTTCTGCACTGCCCAACTACATTTTAAATGATATATTCTAAAATGTGTTATGGTGTAACTTATTCCACAAACATTGTTGCTTTCAATTGTACTGTGTTTAACAATTCCAGTCTCGTGGTTTTAAATGCGGTACACATTTCATGCTCGCTTGTTTCAAATTTTGTTACAAATTTTGAGGAACAAATCCAGTATCTGATAATTAGCGACATCTGTTACAATCACTAAGAAGATTTCAATCTGGTCGAGTGATTTTGCTGAAAAGACCTTAAGGGGTATGTCTCACTTATGAAATGATGCCGATGTAAAGTGCAAAATGCTGGGGAATATTCATCTATTGCAATTATACAAGAGTTGGATGAATCAGCTCACTGAACGTTTGCAGACTATTCATTTCTCTTTAAAAAGGATGCTTAGGTTGGTAACATTTTTGGTTTTATTTTGATAGTAAAATAAGTCAATATGTGCTTCATTTGTTCATTCTTTTTGCATGTTTTCTTCTATTACTTCATTATCTTTCCTATAAACCTAAAAAAACTTTTACCTTTTAGTATTGCCTTCTTGGACAGGTACCTTTATTATTTCACCTTGCAGCTCAGTGCTATATTAGCATTTTGCCCAGAGCTGCAGCCAATAGTACACATTTTACCTGTATATATGTACAGGCACTACAACTTCTAGGCAGTGATTTTTTATGGCTAGAATAATAAAACCCTCAGTATTAACTTTTGCTTCCTCAGATCCTTAAACACAGCACTCAACCAGAGACAAATCTCACTAGAATTGAGGACAGATCCAGAAATAATCACAGATTATCAGAGGCACTTCGAAAATATTACTATTGCTGACTTGTGACCTTCACAGAATAAACGGATGTGAATCAATATACATTTTCTGAAGTAAACGAAATCTATAAACCTAATTACTGTCATTATTTATTAAATATATTTTACCACCTTTTCTTCGAAATTTTAAGAGGGACAGATCTAAAATCTAAGCCAAAATCAGAGATGACCCTGAAAGTCAGGGACCATTGAGAGATGTGTTGTTGCTTGTAAGCAGTCTCAGCTATAGTTCTCAACTGTCCCTGATTTTGTCGCCTAGTTTTGCTGTGTGTGTGTGTGAGATTTGTTATTGCTTGTAAGCGGTCTCAGCTATAGTTCTCAACTGTCCCTGATTTTGTCTCCTAGTTTTGCTGAGTGTGTATGTGTGTGTATAAAATGCCCCAGATACTTATTCCTGGTGGTTAGGATTACCTAGGTTCAAACTCTTTACCTTAGGAACAAGAGGCTGCATGCTCTACCCACATCACCACATCTGATTCAGGGAGTTGGGTCCATAGCTTTCAACCATCTAGATTAATCAGTGAGAATTCACTAAATAATGATAGTGCTTTAAGCTTCAGTCTTCCAATCTTTCAATGGAAATACATGGAAACACAAAACACCATTTTAGCAACTTTCTAAGATTATACAAGCAATATTTAAAATGTGTCCCTGGTTTTAGCCCCCCCCCCCCAAATACATTTTGGCTTTTTCCAGAGTTTTTTCTAATGTGAAATTGAGAGATTTAGTTGTGTCAAGTGGATGGTGCAGTGGTAGTGTTGCTGCCTCACAGCAAAAATTTTCTGGTGTGATTCTTGGCTGGTGTGCTTTCTGTGTGGAGTCTGTATGTCCTCCCTGTGTTTGTGTGGGTTCCCTTTGGGTGCTCCAGTTTCCTCCCATGTTATAAAGACATGTGTCTGGAGCATTTCTCCCTGGGCTTCTGCTGAAAATTGGCTTTGTTCCAAATCAGACTTTCTGGTAAATAAATGTTCATAGGTTCATAGGTAGGTACTAGGCTATCAGCCCAAGGGCCTATGTAAGCCTAGCCAACAAGGTTCCATGGCTTACACCACCCAAGAAAGTTATTTTCCTGTGTCACTGATGAGCACTTAAATAAATAAAAATGTTTACAAGGAGCTGAGAGCTTCAGGGGAAGAAAAGTTTATTGCTGCTTATTACAAGTCTGTTTGCATTGTTAGTAGCACAGCAGGTAATAGCGTCACTTTTCATGCAGAAGTCTGTGAGTTCTAGTCCCACAGTATGCAGCTGGATCACTGATACTGTACTGTGTTGTACTTTAAAAGGAGTGGATGCTGCAGTCCTGTGAATGTCCTCCTTTGGAGGAGTTACCTAGCAACTTTGAACCTATCAGTTTGCCATCCATTCCCTATTGAAATATTACTAGCTTATAATTTTTTAATGTAACAGGCAATTTATTTTTCAAGGGCAGCAGCCACTTTATTTGTAGATGAAACAATGAAATTTAAAGTTGTTTCCTAACAGCAACTTCTTACCTCTTCATTAGCTAGAGATCCATTTTAATGTGGAATTATTTAGATGACTGACGTCTGCAGATATTTTGCATATTTATTGATATTGGTGGAGTGTAATGACAGAAGTTTGAGTGGCCATTTATGGTTGAAATTTTCTGAAATGGGTAGTTTTGTCATTATTGATTCATACATTTTGTTTCATTGCTTACTAGAAGACTGTTCAAAACTTCAAATTTAAAATACATTCTAACAACCGGTGATGTATTATACAAGGAATATAATTTAATACAATCAGGAAGGTGAATCAAAGAATGCATATATGTATGCATGGCCCTAAAAATGTGTTTGAAAACAGCCCAGAGGAAAGTGTGAAAGGCTCAAAATCATGGGCAAATTTTAAGCGTTACTCGAGTAAAGCCAAATGAAAACAATGGAACATTCTCAAGATCTCATTTTGCTGCAGGAACAGAACAACATTTCTGCACTGCCCAACTACATTTTAAATGATATATTCTAAAATGTGTTATGATATAACTTATTCCACAAACATTGTTGCTTTCAATTGTACTGTGTTTAGCAATTCCAGTCTTGTGGTTTTAAATGTGGTACACATTTCATGCTCGCTTGTCTCAAATTTTGTTACAAATTTTGAGGAACAAATCCAGTATCTGATAATTAGGGACATCTGTTACAATCACTAAGAAGATTTCAATCTGGTTGAGTGATTTTGTTGAAAAGACCTTAAGGGGTATGTCTCACTTATGAAATGATGCCGATATAAAGAGCAAAATGCTGGGGAATATTCATCTGTTGCAATTATACAAGAGTTGGATGAATCAGCTCACTGAACATTTGCAAACTATTCATTTCTCTTTAAAAAGGATGCTTAGGTTGGTAACATTTTTGGTTTTATTTTGATAGTAAAACAAGTCAATATGTGCTTCATTTGTTCATTCTTTTTGCATGTTTTCTTCTATTACTTCATTATCTATCCTATAAACCTAAAAAAACTTTTTACCTTTTAGTATTGCCTTCTTGGACAGGTACCTTTATTATTTCACCTTGCAGCTCAGTGCTATGTTAGTATTTTTTCCAGAGCTGCAGGCTGTAGTACGCATTTTACCTGTATATATGTACAGGCACTACAACTTCTAGGCAGTGATTTTTTTATGGCCAGAATAATAAAACCCTCAGAATTAACTTTTGCTTCCTCAGATACTTAAACACAGTGCTCAATCAGAGACAAATCTCACTAGAATCGGGGACAGATCCAGAAATAATCACAGATTATCAGGCACTTCCAAAATATTACTATTGCTGACTTGTGACCTTCACAGAATAAATGGATGTGAATCAATATACATTTTCTGAAGTAAACAAAATCTCTAAACCTAATTACTCTCATTATTTATTAAGTATATTTTACCACCTTTAATCTGAAATTTTAAGAAGGACAGATCTAAAATCTAAGCCAAAATCAGAGATAACCTTGAAAGTCAGGGGCCCTTGAGAGATTTGTTGTTGCTTATAAGCAGTCTCAGCTATAGTTCTCAACTGTCCCTGATTTTGTCTCCTAGTTTTGCTGTGTGTTTGTGAGATTTGTTGTTGCTTGTAAGGGGTCTCAGCTATAGTTCTCAACTGTCCCTGATTTTGTCTCCTAGTTTTGCTGAGTGTGTGTGTGTGTGTGTGTGTGTGTATAAAATGCCCCGGATACTTATACCTGGTGGTTAGGATTACCTAGGTTCAAACCCTGTATCCTTAGGAACAAGAGCCTGCATGCTCTACCCACACCACCACATCTGATTCAGGGAGTTGGGTCCATAGCTCTCAACCATCTAGATTAATCAGTGAGAATTCACTAAATAATGATAGTGCTTTAAGCTTCAGTCTTCCAATCTTTCAATGGAAATACATGGAAACACAAAACACCATTTTAGCAACTTTC
Organism: Protopterus annectens; assembly: GCF_019279795.1. Classification (NCBI taxonomy): domain Eukaryota; kingdom Metazoa; phylum Chordata; order Ceratodontiformes; family Protopteridae; genus Protopterus; species Protopterus annectens. Next base: position 155,155,174 of record NC_056729.1, on the reverse strand, counting down.
TAAGATTATACAAGCAATATTTAAAACGTGTCCCTGGTTTTAGCCCCCCCCCCCAATACATTTTGGCTTTTGCCAGATTTTTTTCTGCTGTGAAATTGAGAGATTTAGTTGTGTCAAGTGGATGGTGCAGTGGTAGTGTTGTTGCCTCAAAACAAAAAGTTTTGTGGTGTGATTCTTGGCTGAGGTGCTTTCTGTGTGGAGTCTGTATGTCCTCCCTGTGTTTGTGTGGGTTCCCTTTGGGTGCTCCAGCTTCCTCCCATGTTATAAAGACATATGTCTGGAGCATTTCTCCCTGGACCTCTGCTGAAAATTGGCTTTGTTCCAAGTCAGACTTTCTGGTAAATAAATGTTCATAGGTAGGTACTAGGCTATCAGCCCAAGGACCTACGTAAGCCTAGCCAACAAGGTTCCATGGCTTACGTCATACAAGAAAGTTATTTTCCTGTGTCACTGTCAAGCAGAGACACATAAACAAATAAAAATGTTTACAAGGAGCTGAGAGCTCAGGGGAAGAAAAGTTTAGTGCTGCTTATTACAAGTCTGCTTGCATTGTTAGTAGCACAGCAGGTAATAGTGTCACTTTTGATGCAGAAGGCTGTGGGTTCTAGTCCCACAGTATGCAGCTGGATCACTGATACTGTATTGTGTTGTACTTTAAAGGGAGTGGATGCTGCAGTCCTGTGAATGTCCTCCTTTGGAGGAGTTACCTAGTAACTTTGAACCTATCAGTTTGCCATCCAATCCCTATTGAAATATTACTAGCTTATCATGTTTTAATGTAACAGGCAATTTATTTTTCAAGGGCAGCAGCCACTTTATTTGTAGATGAAACAATGAAATTTAAAGTTGTTTCCTAACAGCAACCGCTTACTTCTTCATTAGTTAGAGATCCATTTTAATGTGGAATTATTTAGATGACTGACTTCTGCAGACTTTTTGCATATTTATTGATATTGGTGGAGTGTAATGACAAAAGTTTGAGTGGCCATTTATGGTTGAAATTTTCTGAAATGGGTAGTTTTGTCATTATTGATTCATACATTTTGTTTCATTGCTTACTAGAAGACTGTTCAAAACTTCAAATTTAAAATACATTCTAACAACCGGTGATGTATTATACAAGGAATATAATTTAATACAATCAGGAAGGTGAATCAAAGAATGCATATATGTATGCATGGCCCTAAAAGTGTGTTTGAAAACAGCCCAGAGGAAAGTGTGAAAGGCTCAAAATCATATGCAAATTTTAAGCTTTACTCGAGTAAAGCCAAATGAAAACAATGGCACATTCTCAAGATCTCATTTTGCTGCAGGAACAGAACAACATTTCTGCACTGCCCAATTACATTTTAAATGATATATTCTAAAATGTGTTATGATGTAACTTATTCCACAAACATTGTTGCTTTCAATTGTACTGTGTTTAGCAATTCCAGTCTTGTGGTTTTAAATGCGGTACACATTTCATGCTCGCTTGTCTCAAATTTTGTTACAAATTTTGAGGAACAAATCCAGTATCTGATAATTAGGGACATCTGTTACAATCACTAAGAAGATTTCAATCTGGTTGAGTGATTTTGTTGAAAAGACCTTAAGGGGTATGTCTCACTTATGAAATGATGCCGCTATAAAGAGCAAAATGCTGGGGAATATTCATCTCTTGCAATTATACAAGAGTTGGATGAATCAGCTCACTGAACATTTGCAAACTATTAATTTCTCTTTAAAAAGGATGCTTAGGTTGGTAACATTTTTGGTTTTATTTTGATAGTAAAACAAGTCAATATGTGCTTCATTTGTTCATTCTTTTTGCATGTTTTCTTCTATTACTTCATTATCTTTCCTATAAACCTAAAAAACTTTTTGCCTTTTAGTATTGCCTTCTTGGACAGGTACCTTTATTATTTCACCTTGCAACTCAGTGCTATGTTAGTATTTTTTCCAGAGCTGCAGGCTGCAGTATGCATTTTACCTGTATATATGTACAAGCACTACAACTTCTAGGCAGTGATTTTTTATGGCCAGAATAATAAAACCCTCAGAATTAACTTTTGCTTCCTCAGATACTTAAACACAGTGCTCAGTCAGAGACAAATCTCACTAGAATCGGGGACAGATCCAGAAATAATCACAGATTATCAGGCACTTCCAAAATATTACTATTGCTGACTTGTGACCTTCACAGAATAAACAGATGTGAATCAATATACATTTTCTGAAGTAAACAAAATCTCTAAACCTAATTACTGTCATTATTTATTAAGTATATTTTACCACCTTTAATCTGAAATTTTAAGAAGGACAGATCTAAAATCTAAGCCGAAATCAGAGATGACCTTGAAAGTCAGGGGCCCTTGAGAGATTTGTTGTTGCTTATAAGCAGTCTCAGCTATAGTTCTCAACTGTCCCTGATTTTGTCTCCTAGTTTTGCTGTGTGTGTGTGAGATTTGTTGTTGCTTGTAAGGGGTCTCAGCTATAGTTCTCAACTGTCCCTGATTTTGTCTCCTAGTTTTGCTGAGTGTGTGTGTGTGTGTGTGTGTGTGTGTGTGTGTGTGTGTGTGTGTGTGTGTGTGTGTGTGTGTGTGTGTGTGTGTGTGTGTGTGTGTGTGTGTGTGTGTGTGTGTGTGTGTGTGTGTGTGTGTGTGTGTGTGTGTGTGTGTATAAAATGCCCCAGATACTTATTCCTGGTGGTTAGGATTACCTAGGTTCAAACCCTGTATCCTTAGGAACAAGAGCCTGCATGCTCTACCCACACCACCACATCTGATTCAGGGAGTTGGGTCCATAGCTCTCAACCATCTAGATTAATCAGTGAGAATTCACTAAATAATGATAGTGCTTTAAGCTTCAGTCTTCCAATCTTTCAATGGAAATACATGGAAACACAAAACACCATTTTAGCAACTTTCTATGATTGTACAAGCAATATTTAAAACATGTCCCTGGTTTTAGCCCCCCCCCCAATACATTTTGGCTTTTGCCAGATTTTTTTCTGCTGTGAAATTGAGAGATTTAATTGTGTCAAGTGGATGGTGCAGTTGTAGTGTTGTTGCCTCAAAACAAAAAGTTTTGTGGTGTGATTCTTGGCTGGTGTGATTTCTGTGTGAAGTCTGTATGTCCTCCCTGTGTTTGTGTGGGTTCCTTTGGGTGCTCCAGCTTCCTCCCATGTTATAAAGACATGTGTCTGGAGCATTTCTCCCTGGACCTCTGCTGAAAATTGGCTTTGTTCCAAGTCAGACTTTCTGGTAAATAAATGTTCATAGGTAGGTACTAGGCTATCAGCCCAAGGACCTACGTAAGCCTAGCCAACAAGGTTCCATGGCTTACGCCACCCAAGAAAGTTATTTTCCTGTGTCACTGTCGAGCAGAGACACATAAATAAATAAAAATGTTTACAAGGAGCTGAGAGCTCAGGGGAAGAAAAGTTTAGTGCTGCTTATTACAAGTCTGCTTGCATTGTTAGTAGCACAGCAGGTAATAGTGTCACTTTTGATGCAGAAGGCTGTGGGTTCTAGTCCCACAGTATGCAGCTGGATCACTGATACTGTACTGTGTTGTACTTTAAAGGGAGTGGATGCTGCAGTCCTGTGAATGTCCTCCTTTGGAGGAGTTACCTAGTAACTTTGAACCTATCAGTTTGCCATCCATTCCCTATTGAAATATTACTAGCTTATCATTTTTTAATGTAACAGGCAATTTATTTTTCAAGGGCAGCAGCCACTTTATTTGTAGATGAAACAATGAAATTTAATGTTGTTTCCTAACAGCAACCTCTTACTTCTTCATTAGTTAGAGATCCCTTTTAATGTGGAATTATTTAGATGACTGACTTCTGCAGACATTTTGCATATTTATTGATATTGGTGGAGTGTAATGACAGACGTTTGAGTGGCTATTTATGGTTGAAATTTTCTGAAATGGGTAGTTTTGTCATTATTGATTCATACATTTTGTTTCATTGCTTACTAGAAGACTGTTCAAAACTACAAATTTAAAACACATTCTAACAACCGGTGCTGTATTATACAAGGAATATAATTTAATACAATCAGGAAGGTGAATCAAAGAATGCATATATGTATGCATGGCCCTAAAAGTGTGTTTGAAAACAGCCCAGAGGAAAGTGTGAAAGGCTCAAAATCATGGGCAAATTTTAAGCATTACTCTTGTTACCAAAGCAGTGGATGAAGGTAAAACAGTTCACACCACATTACCTTGACCTGGCCAAGCCTTTTGACACAGTTCCTTACTCAGGTGTAGTACAAAAGATGAATAATGTAGGACCAAACACTTGCATCACTAGCTGGATTGTCAACTTGCTCACAGGATGCAGGAAGTCAAAATAAGGGAAGAGTCCAGTCATTAAAGGAGTCCCCAAGGGTTCGGTGCTGAGACTTTTTTCTGGTTGGCATATACCTCTCAAAAGTAAAAGGAAATACCAAAGGGCTTTGGCTGGCTAAGTTTGAGATGACTGCAAACTAGGAACAGTTATTGAATCCCTAAATGACTTAACCATGATGCAGGAAAGTTTGTCCCAAATAACAACTGGTGTCAAAACCGTGGCAATGCCCTCTGAGAACTGACCCAATTGTTTGGCATTTGGAAACTTGTGTGTACAGTGACCTAAATTTTGACCAACATGTGCCCAGAGTCATAAGAAAGCCTTTCTATATTGCATAGCTTACAAACAAATTGATTGTGACTAGACCTAGAGATGTTGTTGTCCCCCTTTACAAAGCTCTCATTAGGTCAATCATTTTGTATAATGCCCACTTTGGCATGTATCTGTCCAGCCCCATGCAACAATTGTAATACCTTAAGAGATACCTTACTAAAAGGATACAAGTCCTAAACAATAGGTCTTGCATGGCCCACCTCAATGATTTATTACTAAACTCAGTATCCTACAGAGTGCTTAGAGGTGACGACTGGCATACAAGGCATCCTCTGACCTAATACAGATAGACCAACTGAACATCAGCAAGTCAAATGGCATCAGAAATACTCAGTCCAGGTATCTAAACCGAATGTTGTGGAGAGATGGATATATTATCGCAGAGGCTACCATTGTTCCAGAATACACTATCCATAAAAATAAAACAAAGCTCATCTGTCCATATTCAAATGCAACTTGGATCTAAGGATGGGTAATAGAAAATGTACTCCAGGATTGCCCCTCATGCCATTAATGTATAGAGGCAGTTCCTAAATGCTGCACCCCTTACATGGGTCCCCTCAAATTATCTATGGTATGATCAGTTATTCTCACTATGGCTAATATGCAATTATCAGCCATGGGTTATGTAAGACCAATCAGAAAATGTTAATTCAAGCACCAAAAGAGAATTGGCTAAGCTTAAAATGTCCTCCAAGTGAACCTATGTTGTGGTACTAAATAGCTATAAAAAATTGCCCTTTTTAGTTCATTAAGTGCCCCTCTCACCCCCTTCCCCCACAATCTTCAACACCTAGCTCCTGCTGAAGAATTTGATACAATACCCAGCTTGGACATTGTCCACAGTCTTAAAGAACTAGGCATAAGCCCCTTCAAAATATGCTGGATAACCAGCTGGTTCATGGATAGGATCCAAAAAGTAATGATTGGTGAGACCACCTCCACAAGCAGCCAGGTCACCAGTGGAGTCCCTTGGGGGTACTTTGCTGGGCACACTCCTCTTTGGCATCTATTTCTTGGAAATCAAAGTCAATGTCAAAGACCACTGATTGGCCAAGTTCACAGATGATTACAAACTGGGAACATTTACTGAATCCCTCCAATACAAGAACACCCTTCAGGAAGATCTAACACAGGCCAACATTTGGTGGCAATGCCATGGCTTAAAACTCAATGTCAGGAAGCACATTATAGTACCCTTTAGGAATCTGACCACCCTGGATAACCAGATCATCAACAAAACACCCTTAAAAGTTGATTCATTAGTCAGGGATCTGGGGACTCATGTGGATAGTAAACAAGCCTTTGGCATGTGTCCAAGGTTGTAAGAAAATTCTTCTATGTTTCCCAAGTAAGAACATGGCGTCTAGGTCCAAGAATGTAATCATACCACTGTACTCAGCCCTTATCAGACTATCATAGAGTGTATTGCTCCCTTCAGTATGTACCTGACCAAATACATGTAGCAACTGGAAATTTCACAAAGGTTGCTTACAAAAGGAATACAGGGAGTAAACAGAATATCCTGTGCTGATCGCCTTAAAGCCCTATCTCTTTACTCACTATTTATTATTTATTTATTTATTTATTTAACATTTGTTTACTGGGAAAGTCCGACTTGGAATGAAGCCAATTTTCAGTGGAGGCCTGGGGAGAAATACTCCAGATGCATGTCTTTGTATATGAGAGGAAACTGGAGCACCCGTAGGAAACCCATACGAATGCAGGGAGGACATGCAGACTCCACACAGATCATACAGACTTCTGAGTCATGATCTTTTCCTGGCATACAAGGCATCACGGACCCTGTTTTGATGAACCTTTAACATATTTACAAAACAAACATCATCAGAAGTAACAGATTAAAAGACCAAAATTTTGTTTGCAACATAAAAAGGACATGCTGGAGAGACAGATATGTTTCTCAGGGAATTCTCAGTCTCTGAAACAGGCTCCCCATCCATGTGAAACAGAGTTCCTCTCTATTCCTGTTTAAGTGCAACTTGGACCAATGGATGAGTAATTAGAAATTTGGGATTCATGGCTAGACTTAAAACAGCCCTAGTGGTAATTAGTCTAGTATATACCTATGAACCAATGAAATGAAAGAGTTCATTTGGGAGGGTAAAAGGCCAAGGGATCAGAAGGAAAAAAAATAATGTCAGTAAACCACGGAGGGTTAGGATTATATGTTTAAATCAAATCAACAGGAAAGAACTCCTCATTTTAATATTATGTAAACATTTATAGGCTTGTATAATATTTAAATGAAGGGCTGTTTCCTGTAGATTTGATTAGCTTAACTGTTACTATTACACAACGAATCAAAAGGGCAGAACATTAGGTACAGGTTTACATAATATTTAAACGAGGAGTTATTTCCTGTAGATTTGATTAGCTTAACTGTTACTATTACACAATGAATCAAAACCAAGGGGCAGGTACCATCTAAATGTCACATTTGATTGGAATAAAGGCTCCTGCCCTCTATACACCCATTCCCCTTGATTGGTTATCTGCCTCTGACACTCCTACTTGGCAATAAAAACCCTGTTTTCAACACTGCTATTTCAGAACCACTAAGTAGCCCTTGGATGCCATCAATAAAGTCTTCCTGAACTGAATTATGTCTGCCGAGTTTTATTGGATGGAGAGTGTCTTCCTGATGCCATCTGAGCACCTGGCTTTGGAGATGTGTGACCAACCGCATGCTGCTTGTTTGTTTTTCCTCATACCTGAACTGAGAATTAAGGTTTTGGTTGTTTGTTTTGCTTATACCTGAACTGAGACCATTCCACCTAATTAATTAAGTGCATGCATATACTGATTTTGCTCGTAGGATTTTTTTCTGGTGCTTTTGCTGTATTTTTTAGCAAATCAAATATTATAAAATGTGATTTGTGCAAGGTATCTACTCAGGGGTGCTTGTTTGGAGTTGGACAATTGAATCAAAATGGACACTGGCTTTTGGAACCAATGCGTTAGCACTTTCTCCTAGTTTCACTATGTTGACATTGGGATTTAGTATGGCGAGTTACCCCTAGGTTGCTTTATTCCCTTGGACCCTTTGTTGGCTGAAGGGTTTACTCTCAGGTCTTGGCCACCTCCAATTTTTTGGTAACACTAGACTTGAAAGATGCTTATTATCACAGCCCTATTCATCCAGACTTTAGGTGTTTCTTATAATTTTGTGCATCTGGATCACATTATCAGTTCTCTGCCCTAACATTTGGGCTATCCACTACACCAAGAGTGTTCACAAAGTGTCTAGCTCCGTTTATAGCTCATTGATAGCTACAGAGTATCCACATTGTTCCATATTTAGATGACTTGTTTATCTTCGCAGAGTCTTTTTCAAAGTGTTACGAATCTTGTACTTGGGTGAGAGATGGGATTGTAAGAAAACATTTAAAGGTCTTTTGTGACTCCACCATACAGGATTGTGTTCCTGGTGTGTCTCTTAGACACCTCAATTCAAAGAACTTTTCTTTCACAGGAAATTAGATATATACCTAGCTCTATTTATAGGATTCTCCACTCAAACTTTAGTCATTGCTAGGGAATACCTCATGATTGTGTGTCTCATGGCATCTATGTTTCTCATGATACCACTGGCACGATTCCACATGAGAAAGATTCAATGATATCTGAAGTCTCTTTGGTCCCAGTACTAACACTCACCCTCTTTTCAAATCTCAGTCCTGGTGCCTGTCAGAAGAGAAATAATTTTGTGGAGACAGTAAATATCCCTAAATCCAGGTTTCCCCCTCCCCCATCCCCTCCAGTTCCAAAGTAGTCTGTCATTACAGACACCTTGGAATTTGCTAGGGAACAGTTTCAAGAAAGATAAAAGTAAAAGGTATTTGGGACCCCAAGGAAAGATGCAAGAACATAAATACAAAACAGATGCTTGCTGTGATCAAGGCACACAACTCAATAAATCACCTTTAACACAGCCATGTAGTAAATCAACAACCAAAGTCTTACCCCCCCCCCTCCCTTTGCAGGCTAGCCATGTTAGCTTGGGAAATAGCTTCACAGCACAGTCTCACTCTACAGGCATCCTGCATTCTGTCAAAGTAAAACTGTGTGTCAGACAAGCTGAGAAGGACAAAAGCAGACCCTCACAAATGGAAACTAGATCAGGAGGTCTTCCAAGATTTGACCCTTCTATGGGAGTTCATCAAGTAGACCTCTTTATCTCTTCTCTGAACAATTAGCTGTCAAAATTCTATGTCACGACTCTGTGCAAGAAGGTCTGGAAGCTACATGCCTTTTATTTTCCTTGTACAACAATTTTATGTATGTTTTTCAACTGTTTCCATAGTTATCCAGGTTACTTCTGACAACTCAAAAGGAATCCCCAAAGAAAACTGTGATGATTCCATTCTGGCACAGGCAATGGTGGATCTCCATTCTTTGGAAATGGCTAAGGGCAATTACCACAAGCTTCCTTACAGAATGGATAGACTCACACAAGAACAGGGGTGTTTAATACATCAACTACAGCTATCTGGATGCAAGGGTCTTAATTCCATTTAGGCACCTATTTACTGAGAGCATGGAGCAGGTGCTAATGTAGGCAAGAAAACCTGCTAGTAGTTAATCATATATTAGCAAATGGAAAATATTTTCTAGTTGGTGCCAACAACATATTCAGGAAAATATTTCCTAGTTGGTGCCAACAACATAACCAGCACCCATTCAGAGCTAGTTGTTCTCTGGTTTTACAATATTTCTATCAGTTACTATCCTTATGGCCTTTCTTATTCATCTATCAAGGTTCATTTACCAGCCATTTCAGCATGTCTGCCCATGGATCCTCATATTTCAATGCAGTCTCATGTCAAAATGTTCTTGAAAGGGGTTTTGCATAAGAAGCCTTCAAGTAACTGATTGTTACTTCAAGTAACTCCTTGGGATCTTAATTTCGTGCTAGAGAAACTAACACTTGCTTCATTTGCACCAGCTATTCTGGATGACTACAGGTTCCTAAGGAAAATTGGTTTACTGATTGCTCTGATCTTTACAAGAACAGTATCTGAGTTTCAAGTTCTTATGATGAGTCAACCTTATCACATTTTCCACAGAGACAGAGTTTCTTTGAGAAGTAATCCTTTGTTTATGCCTAAAGTGGTATCCTAGTTTACTTTAAGCCAAACTATCCATCTCCCATATCCTAGTTTACTTTAAGCCAAACTATCCATCTCCCTGTTTTTTTTCCTGAACGTAAAAATGAAGCAGAAAGTATACTCCATACCTTGGATCTCTACAGATAACTCAGGTACTATCTTGACAAAACAAAATCTTTCAGAACTTCAGATCAGTTATTCATTTCCTGTGAAGGTAAGATGAAAGAGACAACCTGTGCCCAAACAGACTATTTCCAAATGGTTGTCTCAGAATATTTATTACCACAACAAATCTATTCAAATTCAACAACCAGTTCACCCTTAACCCTAAAAAAACAAAGCTGTTACTCTTCCTACCCAAAAAGTTCAACAATATTAAACCCTACTTCTCCATAGAGTCCCTTAATAACACTCCCATTCAGGTAGAATCCGACACTAAGCTCTTAGGCATAACCATCGACAATCAACTTAAATTTGACTTGCATGTTAATAGCTGTATCAAAAAGACTCATTCAAAACTAGGGCTCCTTTACCGTAACAAGAAATTCCTTACCTCTGAAGCTAAGATTACTCTTTCTCTTATCCACCTTCTACCCAGTCTAATGTATAATTCTCAAATTCTCACAAATCTTAACTTAGCACTCCTGACCAAACTCAAATCTACCTACAAGGTAGCTAGATTTGCTGCCCAACAAATCTACAAATCCCATCACTGTCTCCCTCTAAAACACCTAAACTGGCTTGAATTACCCCACCAGCTTCTTCTGTCTCAGCTCCAGATCATTCATTCTATCCTACAGTGGTGGTGCTGCGGTAGCATTGTCGCCTCACAGTAAGATGTTGTCCTGTTCAATTCTCAGCTAGAGTGTCTTCTGTGTGGAGACATGCGTGAATGGGCATACCTTCATTGAAGGTTGTGCGTCAGGGCTGGCAACTCGGCACATAAAAATCTACTGCCAATCATTAGCGGACCGGAGTTCCACTGTGGCAACCCCTAACTGGGAAAAGTCGAAAGGCACAACAACAACAACAACCAGCCTTCCTACTGCCCAGCACTATCCCATCTCATCTCCCATTATTCTTCCTCCAGACCTCTCTGAAACTCTAACCAAGACCTACAACAAATCTACAAACCCAAGTCTAAATTCAGATATGACATGTACAGCTATCACCCCACTATTGCCTGGAATAGGCTCCCCACTAGAAATCAGGACCCTTATACATCCTAAACAATTCAAGACAGCCACCAAAGAGCACTTTAAAAGTCACTGGTCCTGCCACTATGCACCCCCTCCTTAAACATCCCCTACTTCTCATACCTTAATCTACTTTCTGCCCTTAACTCACTCTTCTCACTAGCTCTCTCTAATCTTTCTTGACTACTCTTTCTACTGTCTTCTAAACTCTATTAAGCAAATTGCTTCAGAGAAACATTCTATTGTGATTGTCTTGCCTTCATTAAACTACGTTATGATAAAACTGGGTTTTTGTAACCACTTACTCCAAAAACTATACTCATCTTAATGACATATTTCATTTTATACATCATGAAATAGTTATGCTATACTCCTGATTATTGACACTGTATAACATTTTATTGCTACTTAATGCCTTGTAATAATCCTGTAACATTGCTGTTTAATGCTAATTTATAATGAAAATTGTATAATATGTTGGAGCTTTTCTCCCCGGGCCTCCGCTGAAAAAGGGCTCTTCAGCTCAGTCGGACAATCCAGGTCAACAAATGTAAAATAAAATAAATAAATAATAAAATTCCATGCATGGTCAATGCCCACTCTACAAAGGCCTCAGCTTCTTCTATGGCTTTTTGGAAAGGAATGGATTGTAGAAGTAATCTAGAAGCAGGAACTTGGTCCCATGTCCATACTTTTATAAAACACTACAAGCTTGATTCTTTCTCTAGGTCTAGATCAGGTTTTCTTAGGACCATTCTACAGGGCCTCATGGACCCTTTCCCTTCCAGTTCTCAAATTTAGCAAACTAGGGTAATCTACCCACATACCTATGGCTACTGCCGAGCTCATTATGATGACCATAGTACAGTTGTATAAGTAAACTTTCCATAGCAGTTGATGTTCAAATGATTACTGCTGCAGTAACCACTCCCTCCTTTTAACCCTCTTTTTGTTTTTTGATTATGCCAGGGTGTGTGTGTGTGTGTATATATATATATATATATATACATATATATATATATATATATATATATATATATATATATATATATATATATATATATATATATATATGTATATTTTTTATTCCTAGTTATGTCCTGTCGGGGCTCAGCATCTCTCCCTCCATCAGTTGGCATAAAAGCTCTGAAGGGCTTTACACTCAAACCTGTTAGGCAGTTTAACTTGAACAACCTAATGGCTTCAGCATATGGAAGGTGCCTTGACGTTTTGGAAGCTGGTCACCTGTTATATCCTTGGCAAGGTATAACACATGTAGCTAAGACTACTGCAACAATGATCATTTGAACACTTACTGATATGGTAAGTTTAACTTACACAACTTTACTTTACTCCACAGAAAAACATTTTGAGTAAACCAGAACCATTTCATGAATCCCAACTTACATGCTTTGAATAATCTTCCATGAGTTACCACATATAAACGTTTGTAATATCATTTTATGTATGTTGAAAATATTGGTGTATATTTAAATCGGTGCTCTTGACTATTCAGATTGACACAGCTCACAGATGAATTATCTGCCGCATGCATTTTTTATGTTTAGTCTTGGAAAAAGCCTCAGCTCATATGAAACTATCCTTGTCAAGAAACATGCCCACATTGTTAAAGAAAATGAATCATCCACAAAATGAAGTTTAATACCAACATAACTGGAAAAAATGGAAAACGTGTTTGTAGACCCACTAATTATGTAAGGGATTAAATAAATTACTTTATTTTGGTCATTTTATTTTATAGATATTATCCTCTATAGCAGCAGGAACAGTCTGAAGTCCTTTGGCAGAAGGATGACTGGTGCAATTATCCCTAACATTACTTTATTATGGTGTATAGAGCAAAATAGTTAGCTATGAAAATATCATACTTAAGTTTATCTCCACAGTTTGAAACCTTTTCAGTTTGTCTTTGGAGTAATGAAACATTTAATTGCTGGTGGTCTCATAAAATAAACAATTGTAATTGTTTGCATTGTTATTTTAATGGATGCATTTACTTTGTTACACAGCATATTAGTGCATGTGTTTTTACATACAGATCACCCAGACTTTAGTGCATTTTGATCTCATTTATATTCACTTCATGGTTCAAGCGGTATTTTACAGTGACATAGATGCACTTTGTTTTTCAGTTCTGACAGATGTCTTCATGATTATAATTTCTCTGTGTGGCTTAAATGCATACGATAATGGAATGGGGGTTGTGTAGAAGGTGTTAATATGCAAATAATCACTTCCTTTATTTGACATCCTACTCCAAAACACAGCTAGCTACTGTTATGGCTTAAATTTGTTTCAATTTTCTGTCATAGATCCTGCTGTCCTCACTATAATTTATCCACTGGAATCAGCCTCATGCTGGTGTGATAATAGTGGTGCTACTGCTGCGTTTCTGGTACCACTTTGAATTGTTCATTCTCAGCCCTGTTAGAGACATTTCTTGTTTTTCTGCAATGTATGAATACAGGTGTAGAATCTATAATGATTCTGATATGAAACAGTGGCTGCAGTGCTGGGCTATATAATATACTCGTGAGCCTATACTGTTTCACTTTGCCTCAAAATTTATATCAATAAAAATCCTGATTTTCCTGGATATACGTGTGTCTGGCTGTTTCTGTCCTTAAATATATAAGTGATCAGATTTGACATCTTTGTCTGTAGCACAATAATTTACTGACAAATCTATTCAGTTTTCTGTCACACATCCTACCATTCACGTCATAACATACCCACAGCAGGCACACCCTTCTTTGTGTGGTAATAGAGTTGTTGTTGGCTTCCAGCTGTCTCTTCAAATGGATTACTGCTACTCCCATTAGAGCGAATCCTAGTATTTTTTGTATTCTGTTTAAATACAGGTGCAGAATTAATCAGGATTCTGAGCTGGGACTGTGAGACAATGATGCTTCTAGTGGAAGAATTGTATCTCTCTCTCTCTCTCTGATATATATATATATATATATATATATATATATGTGTGTGTGTGTGTGTGTATCTAGGACTATTGAACGAAAGTTCAATAGTCCGAATCCACAATCACCTTACACACTTTAACGAAAGCGCTTTCACTGAAAAAGCACTTTCGTTAAAGTGCATTAAAAAAAAACAATAAATCTACTTTTATGCAGGGGGCAAGCCCCCTGCACACCCCATGTGAGGGACTGTGCCCCCCACACCTCCCTACTTTAATATTCTCAGTTCGAGATCGCACTACAGTGAGGAAAAGGGAATATTCCCTTATCCACACTGTAGTACGATCTCCACAACTGTCATTTCCCCACGACTCCCTCTTGCTGCAGGCATACTTCTGCAAAAGTGTTTTTTTTTTTATGTAGGCTTATATATATATATATATATATATATATATATATATATATATATATATATATATATATAAAGCCTACATCATTTTAAATTATCCTAAAATTTAATACAGCCACAATGCCACTATCACTAAAGTTTCCAAAGGTTTGCCTCTATCTAAATTTCAGTTGTATTCTTTGTAGTCATTGAATCTTTACTTTGAGATAATTGCCATCTGCCCTGCCTTAATGGGTTTTTTTTGTTTTTTTTTACTGACTGACTGTTAATCCCATGATAGTACATCTGACTCCTTGCCTTAACTGATTTGACTTGCTTTTGATTCCATTCCATCACAGTGCAGGACATGCAAACCTGTCAGTTAGTATAAAGAATATAACCTACTGTTTAATTTTAATGCCCTGAAAATTAAATTAAAGTTACACAAACTATACTCAGATTATTAAAAGGGCCAAGTAAAACTTATTACTTAGGACCTTCTCTCAGGCCCAACATCAAGTTGTTAAGTCCCGATGACAGCACTTGGAAATCAGTCCCTAAAAAACAGTACCATTTCACACTGTTTTATGCAGGCTTTATTTAACCCTCTTCTGAAAAATCTCATCCCTGACAGCACCACTTCCTTACCAAAATGTTGGAAAATCTATTTGCAACAAATAATGGACTACACAGCCAATCGGATATGTTTAACAACATACATTATAGTTTCAGACAACACTATAACAAATCAACAGCTATATACATGTTTACAAATGAAATGTATGAAAATACAAATAACTGTAGCTGTGTTTTTTGGTATGAAATGAGCCTTTAAGACAGAACACCATAGCATGTTTCTTGAAAAAACTATTAGGTTTTTCCACTGAGGTAGTATTATTTCTTAAGAACTATCTCACCATGCAGACCTTCATGAAAAGGGTTATTTTTGTCTAGGGACCACACATATGGGTGTCCCTGATGGCTTAATTTGGGGCCTGTATTGTTCACATTATTTATTAACAATCTCCCTTAGGCCCTTCTTCATCCAAGCTGTATTATGTATGATGATTACATCATCATTACAAAATCTAGCAAAACAAGGGCAGTGACTATAAAGCTACAGGTTGACATCAACCAAATTTGGAACTGGCTAATTAATAACAAGCTAATCATAAATATGACAAGACCAAATACTATGTCTTTTAACACAGTACAGCATCTACAGAAAACTAAACCCATTAAATAGCAGACCCCTTTGGCACCACATTACCCACCACATCTCAGGCACACTTGGTCTCCTACTATATTAGCATTTTAATTTTTAATGTATATACAGAAACAGTGGTCAATAAAGTACTATCCTAGCTTAAATTGACTTACTGAATTTCTAATTTACTTACTTTAGAAACCAGATGTGCCATTGCTATAGGTGTAATTCTACCCAAATTTGAATGTAGTCTCCCAATGACTTCCTTACTGTCTGCATAAAATAGTACGTTAATTCAAACCTGCTGATAATACATTTCTCAGATTTGTGTATTTTGCATACCAAAGAGAACACCGCAGATTAAGTATTACCAATTGCAACTGTCTCTCCGTTTATGCAAGAGATGTTCTCCTACTTAATATATTGACCTACAAAAATATAGATGCTGCCCACCCCTAAAATCAAAATGGTTTGAAAGAGAACACAGACACTAAAAAATAGGTCATAATTTTTATTAAGTAGGCCAAACTGAGTAGTAGTGAAATTTGACAAGATACTTCACACAATCTGTAATATCCTACCACAACACAGAAACAACTTAGAGGATGTAAACACATTCAAAAGCAGATTAAATCTAATTTGATGAAATTAAACAAATACTGCCACTTCAGAGATTCTAGGCAGACAATGCTATGCAAACCACTTGTATAACCATTGTAGGCCAAGGACATGCTCAGGTTTATATTTTAATCTCATGGAAGGAAATACATTTGCATATATGTATATAGGTATGGATGAATTATTGCTGAGAACTGTAAAATACACAAGACTACAAGAGCAATTTTCTTCTTAAAACAGAGGTGATTCAATTGTCCTTTCTACATCAGACTTTGATGTCAATAATGTCAACCCTCTATTGCATTATCTATCAGTATTGAGTGCAACAGCCAATAAACGTGTTATCATTCTCTAAGTACACTGCAAGGAGCCAATGGGTGTTAACTTGTATTGAATGTATTATAGCTGATTTGTATAACTTTCATTGAAAGTATTATACGTGATTTGTAAAGTTTTCATGAAATGTATTGTATGTGATTTGTAAAACATCCACTGTAGGTGCTACACGTGATTTGTAAAACATTCATTGCATATACTATATGTGATTTGTAAAAACATTCACTGTATTTATTATATGTGATTTGTAAAAACATTCATTCTAGGTATTATATTTTATTTGTAAAAACATTCATTATAGGTACTATACATACATACATAAATACATGCATATAAATATTTCAAGCACAGGCATTAATGCCCTTCTAGCCTGCCAATATACAAAAACACTTCTTCCCATAATGTGTCCAGCCTGTTCTTAAAAATATCTAAACTAGTACTTGCTTTAATGTAATTTGGTAGTCTGTCCCATGTATTAGCTACTCTCTCAGAGAACCAATTAGTATGCTTTTTATTCCTATAGAATCTTTGACATAGGTTGACTGATCATCATTACGTCACTATGTCTTGTGTGATCTACAAGGTTTGGCTGAGAGACACTACAGCGAAGTTCAAGGTATATTCCTATGTGTAGTCTTGTTTCTGCAGTAGTTATCAGTCTCATTAGTGATGCAAACTACACTTTCTGTCATGTACTGTACCAGTGGTTAGTTTAGTATTACTAATACTGCAGTATCACACCACTTATATGGTTCACAACACTAGCTACTTATGTTCTCATAGCAGTCAGCTGCTGCTGTTGGTTGATCAACACATTTATTATCCCAAACTGAGGATGGATTAACCATCCAGTCTTGTTAATCACTGAAGTTTTCTTTTGCTTCTCTTGCTAATGTGGGGTGTATGATTGGTTGATAATAAATGTCATTATAGAAAATAACTGCAGAATAGCCATCTCAGCTACTATGTAAAAAAGAACACATACAGTGATGTGAGGAAAATTCAGATCACAAATACTTGTGATTCAGTGTTACCAGTTCAGAGAAATACCAGAGAAACACTGGGTGCAATTGCATACATGGACCAAATAATGCAAGATAAGTGAAGCATAAGGGATGTGTGATCATTGGAGAGAGAGAGAGAGAGAGAGAGAGGTGAATAGAAAAATTATTACACTTGGCTAAAAGACAGGAACAATTAACACAAGCAGTTTGACCATAAAAGTACTGCAGGGATAACTTACTTTCAGAGACACATGCAACATATGTGGTGAGGACAAGATGAATAAGAAACTTAAGGATAGGAAACGGTTGGACTGGATTGGAGAAGAGGAATTTTTTAGGGGGGGGTACATTGTAGTGAGCTAAAAATGCGTGTAGATTTTATATACTCTGCCTACATGTATATGTGTTTAACTAAGTCATTCTGATTTCCCCTCTCCCACCCTCCTGCCAAAGCATGCTGCTTAGTGATTACTTTAACTTATCCCTTCACGTAATCTTTTACTTCTGCTACTGTAGCCTAGTCTATGGCACGCAGTTGTCCACTTACTCAGTTTAGCAAATAATTAAATAAATAAATAAATGTTTAAACATAGTTGTAAATGGTGGTATGCCATTTCTAGGAAGAACCCTGAGATGATGATAACAATGCTGATGATGACGATGATGATTGGGCATGTTTAGGAAGTTTAACAGTTTTATGAGATTTTATGGAAGTATGTTGACTAGAACAGGGTATGAGAAATAGATTGGTAAGGGACTCCAGTAATTTAGAGCAGGTACAGGAGATGATGGGGAAACTATCAATGAAGAAAGAGTAACATGAGATGAGTATATGTAGCAGAGTTTAGAGAGCATTCATGCTACTTGTGCACCCCACCCCCCATCTCACCACAGCCATCAAGTCTAGGTGAGGCCTGTTCAAAACGTTTCTTCGTAGTTACTAAGGGGTATGTCACTTTACCATCATATTACACAAATTATTTTGATCTTACACTAACTGTCTTTTATCATTTATTTATTTTTTTGACATTTGCTGACCGGGTTAGTCCGACTGAGCTTGTGCCCTTTTTCAGCGGAGGCCCGGGGAGAAAATCTCCACAGTCACAAGTGATACAAGTAACATATACACAGTACAAGTTTAACAGAAACAGAAGAAAAGTATTCGCAATACAAGATAAACAAGTAAAAAGTTCAAAAATACATTGTACACACAAAAAAATATATACAAGTTTGTAAGCAAACATCAATTGTTATGTCCAAAGGTTATAGGAAATGAAACTTGCCAGACTAAGTTACAATAAGAATGAAAAGAAGTATATACAGTAAGAGAAATTCACAGGTGTCTCTTATACCGGCAATGGCAGTATGAGGTTTAGGCAAAAGAAGGCATTTCAGATATGTAAACAGTACAGAGGAAGACGGGTAGAACAAGACAGCAGATATAAAGATTCTGGGGTTGTAATTAGGATAAAGTTATAATTAGATGGAATAATAGTTGGGAGGAGGAAGAAAGGAAAAGTTAATATCAGGTAGAATAGTTGTAAGGAAGGAGAAGTGAGAAGGAGAGGAAAGGAGGGAAGTAAAAGAAAAAGAAAAGAAAAAAGAAAGTTGGAGGTGGAGAGAGGGAAGACATTTCAAGTGGGACAATTGTAGTGACAAACACAGTTGGTGTGCAGGTAATTTCGGAGAGTTTTTCTGAAATTGTTTCAATGGGAAATGTTTCTGAGGGCAGAGAGGAGAATATTCCAAGAGAGGGCTGGGAGGTTGCTGTAGAGGTTTTGTCCTACTGTTATTTTAGGTTTGTGTATCTGTAGAAGATGTTGGTCAGAATTTCGGGGGGAACGTTTTGGGTTATAGAGGGTGATGAGAGACAATAAACTGGGTCAGAAGGTGGGCTTATTTATAATAGTGTGGATGATGAGAAGGTGAGTAAGTTAGAGTTGGTTAGGAAACTCAAACCAACTGAGTGTTTGAAGAGTGAGACCATGGTGAGTTTTTGGCGGGAGGTTGGCTGCAAAATGAGCTATTTTGCTGGAGGTGATTTCAAGTTTGGATAGTAGAGTGGTCTGTAAGTTATTAAATATTTGAGAGCTGTTGGGGAGGAGATAGGCTTGGGTAAATGAAATTCTAGAGTTCGGAGTAAGGAACCTTTTGTTTCTATATAGATGCCCAAGCTTTTGGTGTTTGTTTTTTTTGATACAGTGGTGTGCACGGAAGTCGAACTTAAGATGGTCATCGATAATTACTCCAAGGAGATTTGTGCAGTGTTCAACTGAGATAGAGGTGTTATTAAGGGATGTGATGGTGAATGAGGATTTAAGATGATAGAGAGATTTAGGTAAAAATAGGAGAAGTTTTGTCTTATTAGGGTTTAGTGGCCCACAGGTAACAGTAAAAAACACTGCCACGGCTTGAATTCCCTCACAAACTCCTTTATTAAAACAGTTTTATACACTTATAAAAGACTGAGTGCTTTCTTCCCTATGCCCAGGGATTTCATCAGAATCTGTGTCTATTAACAATTTCCCCCATTATATACTCTTTAATACTGATGACATCACTCATTATCCAAATTCATTACAAAGAGATGTTTAAAGTGCAACCCACATCAATTTAAAACCATTCTGTTATAAAATCTTAAAACATTGTTTTAAAATACATACCACTTCATAAAAACACATTTTTTATTAAAATACTATCATCCTTTTCCATCCCTACACCTTAAGTATACTTCTGCTTATAAATCATTTCATACCCTCCATTTTTTATTCAATAGAGGCGTTATTGATATAATTTCATTTAACCCTGGAGTTTGACTTGTTTTTTAACTTAATTTGCCATCTTGTTTCTCTTTCTTCTATATGGCTTCTATAGTCTCCACCCCTCAGATTTTGTAACACTCTTTCTAAAATACCAAATCTAAATTCTTTACAATTCAGGCAATTAATAGAATGCCTGTATAAGGCATTATTAACATTTTTAGTGGATATTTGGTATGTGTGTTCATATATCCTGTCCCTCAATCTTCTCTCAGTTTTACCTACATAAAAACTGGGACTACATAGCCAAATAAATCACTCCTGTGGTCTGACAATTTCCTTTTTCAAATCTAACAACAGTTTTTAAAAAGTTGTTAATTATTACATTCTCTTCTGTATAAATGTACTTACATTGAGAGCAATTTCCACATTTTGTAGTACCATACCTACTCCTATTCTTTGTGACCATTTCAAAGGTCTTTTTTAAGTTAGGACCTACCTTATACACAAAATTTGGTTTGGAACCCCCTATATTCCATAACATACGGTTATTCCTAAGAATAGCCCAGTTTTTATTCACAATTGTTTCCACCTCAAATGCTTTACTTCCATATGGGACATCCATAGCTTTTTCAAATTTATTATTTACTTCATCTATTTTGTTTTTGCTTTCCTTTATGGTACTTGAATTCCCTAATAGGGTCTTATATTTTTTCCCCCATTCTTTTCTTACATACCCAACGTACTCATCTATAATTTTTATAGGATACCCTCTTTCTTGAAATAATTTTGCTACTGTTAATAATTTGTCCTCTATATCCTCTTCTTTAGAGGTCATTCTCACTCAGTCTCTCCATACAAAGGGAAACAAAGGTATGAGGCAAAAGGAAAACTCTATAATAATGAGCAATATAATAGAGAAAATTATGAACCTCAAAATTTTCAGTATCAACAAGAATGGGGTGTGGGATTGGAAGGAGAAAGAGAACAATGGGAAAGTGTACGAAACAAAAGGAACAGGAACAAAAGGCAGAGATGGTAGAAAGTATTGTGCAGGATGGAATAGTACACACAATGGAAGAATATCATATATAGGTTCATAGGTTCATAGGTTCATACTAGGCTATCTGCCCAAGGGTATTTATAAGCCTAGCCCAGAGTTTTGTGGCTTTCACCACCCCTTTAGTTTAGAGGATACTATGCCCATTATTTTGCTGTGCCTCTGTCAAGCAGTGACACTGAGATAATCCCTGGGGTATATCTGCGATCTCCCATCCATTGGTCAAGATTTCTCTTGAACAAAGCCAGCGAGGTGCTCTGCCTCACATGTACCGGGATTTTGTTCCACAGCATAGGGAGTCTCTGGGTGATGAATCTGTCCCTCCAGCACATCCTATTAATAACCGTGTCAAGGTTTAGGTCTCCTGCCCTTGTAGTTCTGAGGGATCTAGATTTTTTGAGGTGAAGCATGTTCATCAATTCTGGGTTGGACATGGCCTTGTATGTCAGGCACAGGTCACCTCTGAGCAGACGGTAAGCGACTGAATAGAGCTGAAGTTTCTTCAGTCGGGCAGCATAGGGCATATTTTTGAGACCCTTTATCCTTTTGGTGAGGAACTTTTGGGGCCTTTCCAGCTGCTGCAGGTGTTGTGTCAGATACATTCCGAATGGGGCATTGTACTCAATCATTGGTCTGATGAGTGATGAGTACACGGGGACGATGACTTCCCTTGATCTAGATGTGAATCCCTTCATGATCAGGTGGGCAATGTAGAAGGTCTTCCTAACTACTTTGGCTACGTGAGTGTCAAATGAAAGGTTACTGTCAACCTGGGTACCCAGGTCCCTGATAACTTCTTCTGTGCTTAGTGGGTTGCCGCCTATATGGTAGCTAGGGGTAACCTTGTTTTAAGGGTATGACTATGCATTTTTTGGTGTTTAACTTTAGGCCATGGCTCTGGCACCAGTTTTCCATTTCTATAAGACCCTTTTGAAGGATATCTGTGTCAGATGTGTTCTCAACTATGGCGCCCAGTTTGCAGTCATCTGCAAATTTTGTCAGCCATAATCCTCCTGTGTTTGCTTGTACTTCTGAAAAGTAGATGCCGAACAGCAGAGGGCCCAGGACTGAGCCCTGTGGGACACCACTTGTGACAGGCTTTGAGTCTGACATGGCGCCAGCAACTCTGACCCTGTGGGTTCTGTCACTTAGCCAATTTGCAACCCATCTTGTGACATATAGGTTTACATTTAAGCTGATGAGTTTTTCAATGATACCTGAGTTGGGTATTGTGTCGAAAGCCTTTGCCAGTTCGAGGTAGGCTGTGTGGACTGCCTTTCCCTCATCGATGGCCTTGGTGACTGTTTCGAAAAAGTCAACCAGGTTTAAAAGGCATGATCTGCCCTTGACAAAGCCAAACTGGGTCGGATCCAAAGTCTGCAAGTCTCCTATGTCTTTATTTATGAGTTCCATTATGATCCTCTCCATATCTTTGCAGATCAAGCTTGTCAAACTGATGGGGTGGTAATTTCCCGGGTCAGTGGAGGCACCGCCTTTGTGAAGTGGGACCACAGTTGCCATCCTGAGGTGAGGCTAAGATTAAACAGCTGCCCTAACTGTGGGTTTAATTCCTCATTGAGTTCATGGAGCACACATCCGGGGACACCATCTGGTCCCACGGATGCTGTGTTGAGAGCAGTTCTCACCTGAGCGTTAGAGATGTTTGGGGGGCTATAATTCTCTGGTATAGATATCTCACCTTTTTGGGGGGGGGGGGAGTTTGCACTAAACCTGTCAGCCAGTATGTTAGCAATGTCTGTAGGTTCAGTAATTTTTACATCATTTTGAACTAATTCTGAGCATATCTGAGAGTTTCCTCCCAGGTTTCTAACATAGCTAAAGAAGGCCTTATGATTGTCCTTTGAGTCCTTAGTGACTCTTCTCTCAAAATTTGCCTTGGATGATTTTATGAGAGATCTTAGTTTTTTTACTTATAATGATCAAGGGTGTTTTCCCTTTTAAGGATTTTGCTCTATCTTGTAGTAGCTTCCTCCTTTTGTTGTAGAGCTTGTTTATGGCTGGGGTCCACCAAACTGGACGCTTGCCTTTGGTACAAAGAGTCTTTGTTTTGTTTGGGATTGCCTGATCCATGCAGTCCTGTAGGTGCTGGTAGAAGGCATTTGTAAGTGATTCAGCGGCTTGAGTAATGGTTTCCAGTCCGGGGCCTTAAAAGAGACCACACTAGCCTTTAGAAGTGTGAAGTCGGCTTTTGAGAAGTTCATCACTGTGGTCTTTTTTATCTCAGGTAGGGGCGGTATGTGGACTTCCAGTGAGATTAGTTTATGGTCTGATCTCACCAGTGAAGGGTATACCTCCAGTGTTGAACATTGTGACCCCATGTTCGTGATGATGAGATCTAGTATGTTATCTCCTCTTGTAGGGATGGTGACTAGTTGTTCCATGGCATTAGAGTTTATGAACTCTAGGAACCTTTGGGCTGGAGTGTTTGGGCTTGAGTAGTGATCCCAGTCTATATTCGGGTAGTTGAAATCACCTAGTATGATGGTGTTTGGAGATACATTTATCCCCTCCAGTGTTTTCAGGAAAGCTATGTGAGGTTCCTGAGATTGAGAGGGTGGCCTGTAACATGCTACAAATTGTAGAGCAGTCTTGCCTATGGTTAATTGCACCTGGATGGTCTCCGATGCATCGTACCAACCTTGAGGTGTGGGTGTTCTTGATGAATATAGACACCCCCCCTCCTTTCTTGGTGTTGTCCGGATTTTGGGGCCGGAACGCATGATATGAGGCAAAACCTGATAGTGCCGGGGTGCTGTCAGGAGCCTTGAACTAGGTTTCAGTCACAGCACAGACATCGATGTTCTCCATACTGAGAAGGGCCTCGAGTGCATGCATCTTGAGGTTGAGACTTCTGGCATTGAGCAGCATTACCCTTAGTTTTTTTCCTTTTTTGTGTTCTAGGGTGGTAGGTTTAGAATTTGAGCCTTGCCTAAAAAAGGCACTATGGGGGTGGCAAGAGCCTTTGCCAATATCCGGAAGCCCAGGGGTGACAGGTGCAAGCCGTCCCTTGTGAAGCAGCGTGGCTTGTCCAGCATGTCATCCCAGGCAGACAGACATTGGATCCCCTTTGAATGACACCAGAGTTTAAGCCAATTATTAAAGCTGATCATCTTGTCTCTGTATTGTGGCATCATTCTTGGTGAAGGTAGGATACTGCTCAAGGTCAGGGTCATACCTGCCTGGGCTACATAATCAGAGAGCTCCTCTATGTGTCTTTTCATGTAGTCCAAGGAGTGCCTCAGGTCGCTCACACCAGCGTGGACAATGACAGAGTCGCACTTGTACCTGCTGTTGAGAGACCTGAGTGCTTGCGTTATGTGGTGGATTCTAGCGCCCGACAGGCAGCTTACTGTGACCTTTTCCTTGTTCAATCTGGTGAGCGGGACGTCAGTGTGTTTGACTATGGAGTCACCAATGACGAGTGTGTCTGGCATTGTGTTTGGCCTTAAGGGCTGTGACTGTTTGGCACACTGACTATGTGGTCTATGTGTTGCATGTGTTGTGTCCTGAGGTGGCAGTTGTTTGGGTGTCTGCTTTGGTGGCCTCTGCTGTTTTGGTAGATTTTGATCAGAGACAATATGTCTTTGTGTATTTATGTGTATGATTTGAAGTTGTGATAGTACTATGTGAGACTGGGTTTGTGGTGTGTGTGGTTAACTTCTCCTCCTGTCTGGTCTTACCAGTCCTATGTTGAGAGAGCTCAGCCTCCAGTTTGGCTATATAGTTGCATCTCTCGCATGTATTTGTGTTTTGTGGGAGAAGGAGAGGGTTGTCCGTGTGCGACGGTGACAATTGTAACATTGCTTCAATATTCCCAGATTCACCAGCTGAGCAGGAGAGGACACTAGCAACTGATCCCTCGACATGCTAGAAGAAATAGACAAGGGCTTTAAAGGACTCCGGGGGATGTGGGTGATCGAAAGGGGTTTTGGCTGGTGGGGTACTATGTATAATAAAAGTGCTATATCAAGTAAAAAAGTACTTTAGGAGCAAGTGCTAGGCTTTACAGATAGAGAATATTCTACTTAGGAATCAAGTAGAGTTGAGCTTTTTAGATATAGAATACGCTGGTTAGATCAGCAGTACCGTTCAAGGAAGGCTGTTTTAAGGGAAAATTTGAAGAGTGGACTTTAGGTAGCCCCGAATAGTTTAACCTTGAAGCGCGCCAAAGCGTGCTTTATAGCAGGGGGCTGGAAAAAACAGGAAATGACCCAAAATGGCCAATGAATTACCAGTTACTGTCTCTAACCACTCCTCTGAGGACAAACAGGCAGCTCAGTACTCCCCACTCTCACTGGTGAGTAAAGAAACTTCCCTCTGGCCACACAAGAAAATGGAGGAACACAGGAACCAAATACAAAGCCCAGGGATCAGCAAAATCTGATCACTGGAACAACTAGCTAGGAAAGTAGGAAAGCAGAAGTATTTTTTTGTTTTAGTTTTTTTACACACACAGACAGAAAATACAGTAAATGCTTTGTTATTTGACTAAATGCTATCAAAGGCTAGTACACTTGAGTGTATTAGCTTGTAGGTTAAATTATTAGCAAAACTTAAGCTGAGAAGTGCAATCAACAAATTAAGCTCAGAAAAACAGAGAAAACAGGTAATAACACAATAATAAATGCAGAAACAGTGGTCGAAATGCACAAAAGGTCGAAAAAAGCAAAAAAAATGCTTAAAAAATACTTAGAATCAGGAAAGTCGCTTTTCTGCTCTCTGCTGCCTTAGGAACTCTGCAGGGGACCACGAGGAGCTATGCCAAGTTCTCTAATGCCAGAAAATCCCGCCAAAGCGTGCTTTATAGCAGGGGGCTGGAAAAACAGGAAATGACCCAAAATGGCCAATGAATTACCAGTTACTGTCTCTAACCACTCCTCTGAGGACAAACAGGCAGCTCAGTACTCCCCACTCTCACTGGTGAGTAAAGAAACTTCCCTCTGGCCACACAAGAAAATGGAGGAACACAGGAACCAAATACAAAGCCCAGGGATCAGCAAAATCTGATCACTGGAACAACTAGCTAGGAAAGTAGGAAAGCAGAAGTATTTTTTTTTAGTTTTTTTTATACACACAGACAGAAAATACAGTAAATGCTTTGTTATTCGACTAAATGCTATCAAAGGCTAGTACACTTGAGTGTATTAGCCTGTAGGTTAAATTATTAGCAAAACTTAAGCTAAGAAGTGCAGTCAACAAATTAAGCTCAGAAAAACAGAGAAAACAGGTAATAACACAATAATATATGCAGAAACAGTGGTCGAAATGAAGAAATAAAAATGCTTAAAAATACTTAGAATCAGGAAAGTCGCTTTTTCTGCTCTCTGCTGCCTTAGGAACTCTGCAGGGGACCACGAGGAGCTATGCCAAGTTCTCTAATATACAATTATGCAGGAATAGAATTAAGTAAAGAACAGTTTCATCTTTGTATGAAAGGTTTAAAATATGTACCTGCTAAATGTTTTGATTATACTGAAACAATTATAGAGTTAAAAATGTTTATGAGAAAACTAAATTTGGCCTATTTATTAGAATTGAAAAAAGGTTCAAAAGTACAGACCCTAGGAACAAAAGTATATATAATCCACCATTAGATCCAACATTAAATATATTAGAAAAAGCTATAATGGAAGACATCTATAGGATGAAAAGTAAAGAACAATATAGATCTACGAGTAAGAATCTGAGTAGGAAAGAAAATGAAGTATTAAAGGCATTGAAAGAAGACAAGACTATTAGAGTAATGCGACCCGACAAAGGGGGTGGAATGGTATTTTATAACACCTTTGAATACTCTCAAAAAATCTTTGAGATGTTGAATGATTCAAACACATATCAACCATCTTCGGTGAATGAAATAAATATCAGTCACAGAAGGATTGATTATTATATAGAAGAATATTTCATCGAACAAAGAATTACAGATAAATTATATAATTATCTAAAAGTAATGAAACCAAAAGTGGCCACAATGTTTGGAATACCCAAGACACATAAAGGTTTAGAAAACTTAACCTTTAGCCCTATTGTGGATGGTCGTGGGTCAAAAACATACCCCTTTGGAGTAGTCATTGATAGATGGTTAAAGCAGCAGGTGTTGAATGGGGAGCACATTCTCAAAGATTCATGGGACTTTCTAGGAAGAATAAGGAAAGAGCTTTGGGATGAAAAAATAGTCTTTTTAACTATAGACGTAGTAAATTTGTTTACATCCATCCCAAAAAAGGAAGGGTTAGATTGGTTTCTAGAAAGTCTCCACAGGAACACTGTGTTAGGAAACGATAAAAAAGAGCTAATTATGGAATTTATGGAAATAGTCTTGGATAATAATTTCATAATATATGAAGGCGACTACTACAGGCAGCACAGGGGGGTGGCTATGGGGGCCTCCTCTGCCCCTATATTTGCCAACCTTGTGCTGCTAGTGTGGGAGCAAAATAAAGTCTTCCAAAGTGACTTTTTTCAGTACATGAGTGTATACGTGAGGTTCCTGGATGATATTTTTATTTTGTGGAAAGGTTCGGAGAATGGAATAAAAGATTTGGTGCAATATTTAAATGAAAGTTCAGGTTTTTTAAAATTTACATATAAATATGACAAGAATGGGATAAACTACTTAGACACATACATTGAGAAAGATACTAACTGTTTTAAATCTAAGGTGTATAGGAAGCCATCTTTTAGTAATTCTTACCTACAATATTCAAGTGACCATCCAGTAAGACAAAAAAATAGTATTATAAAAGGACAATTAATAAGAATAGCAATAATGACCTCCAAAGAAGAGGACATAGAGGACAAATTATTAACAGTAGCAAAATTATTTCAAGAAAGAGGGTATCCTATAAAAAGTATAGATGAGCCCATTGGGTATGTAAGAAAAGAATGGGGGAGAAATTATAAGCCCCTATTAGGGAATTCAAGTACCATAAAGAGAAGCAAAAACAAAATAGATGAAGTAAATAATAAATTTGAAAAAGCTATGGTTGTCCCATATGGAAGTAA
Organism: Protopterus annectens; assembly: GCF_019279795.1. NCBI lineage: Eukaryota > Metazoa > Chordata > Ceratodontiformes > Protopteridae > Protopterus > Protopterus annectens. The sequence goes on along the minus strand of NC_056729.1, from coordinate 155,126,837 downwards.
AGCATTTGAGGTGGAAAGAATTGTAAATAAAAACTGGGCTATTCTTAGGAAAAACCCTAAGTTACGGAATATAGGGGGTTCCAAACCAAATTTTGTGTATAAGGTGGGTCCTAACTTAAAAAAGACATTTGAAATGGTCACAAAGAACAGGAGTAGGTATGGTACTACAAAATGTGGAAATTGCTCTCAATGTAAGTACATTTATACAGAACAGAATGTAATAATTAACAACTTTTTAAAAACTGTTGTTAGATTTGAAAAAGGAAATTGTCAGACCACAGGAGTGATTTATTTGGCTATGTGTAGATCCTGTCCCAGTTTTTATGTAGGCAAAACTGAGAGAAGATTGTGGGACAGGATATATGAACACACATACCAAATATCCACTAAAAATGTTAATAATGCTCTATACAGGCATTCTATTAATTGCCTGAATTGTAAAGAATTTAGATTTGGTATTTTAGAAAGAGTGTTACAAAATCCAAGGGGTGGAGACTATAGAAGCCATATAGAAGAAAGAGAAACAAGATGGCAAATTAAGTTACAAACAAGTCAAACTCCAGGGTTAAATGAAATTATATCAATAACGCCTCTATTGAATAAAAAAATGGAGGGTATGAAATGATTTATAAGCGGAAGTATACTTAAGGTGTAGGGATGGAAAAGGATGATAGTATTTTAATAAAAAACGTGTTTTTATGATGTGGTATGTGTTTTAAAACAATGTTTTAAGATTTTATAACAGAATGGTTTTAAATTGATGTGGGTTGCACTTTAAACATCTCTTTGTAATGAATTTGGATAATGAGTGATGTCATCAGTATTAAAGAGTATATAATGGGGGAAATTGTTAATAGACACAGATTCTGATGAAATCCCTGGGCATAGGGAAGAAAGTGCTCAATCTTTTATAAGTGTATAAAACTGTTTTAATAAAGGAGTTTGTGAGGGAATTCAAGCCGTGACAGTGTTTTTTACTGTTACCTGTGGACTTATACACTGTTGGGCTCGAATTTGCATTCCTTATTAGGGTTTAGTATAAGTTGGTTGTTAATGAGCCAAGACAGGTGAGATTAAAGGAGGTTTGTGTCAGGGTAAGCAGGTCACAGGGGTTGTCTGCAACTGTAATGATAGTGGAGTCATCTGCATACTGTATGAGGGATGGCTGTGTATAGTTGATTAGTAGAGATGTTAAAAAGAAGGGGACCTAGAATTGAGCCTTGTGGAACTCCCATTGTTATGGGGAGAAATGGAGATAGGGCAGAAAGCCATTTAACAGATTGTTGCCTGTTATTATGCCAGCTTGAAAGCCAGGAGATAGCACATGGAGAGAGGTTAAGTTGGGAAAGATTAGAGAGGAGGATGGAATGGGAGACAGTGTCAAAGGCTTTGGAGAGATTTAAGAAGAGGCACAACATTAGTGTATTAGTGTCTCTTGCTAAGGAGATAGTGTTAGTAAATAAGATGAAAGTGTTAGAGGTGCTGTGATGGGGGTGGATTGATACAGTGCTCAAGGATTTTGGAGAGGGGAGGCAGTATGGCTATAGGGCGATAATTAGAGATCAACAGAGATTCCACTTTTGTGAATAGGTATGGTGTAGAATTTCTTCCAGAGAGTAGGAAATGTGGATTCTTTGATTGAGCAGTTTATGAGAATGGAAACTTGGTAAGCAATAGAGTAGCAGCAACCTTTAGCAAGATAAATGGCAAGT